>NC_133501.1:1327179-1360743 GCF_025370935.1 Choristoneura fumiferana
GCTGCGCTGTATGCGGCGGCCAGTACCGCGGCGACGAGGGCCTCGCTGGCGCATGAAGACACACGACACTAAGGTACAAACTTTATCAAGTGTCAACACACGTGACACTAACATCCAGACACTTGACACTAAGCTGGTCCACACCTGACACTAGGGTACTGAAACCTGACTCTAGGGTACTTACAGACACCTGAGACAACTAAGGTACCGACACCTAATACTAAGGTACTGACACCTGACACTATGGTACTGACAAATGGCTAGGGTCCGTCACCGAGGAAACCAATGGAGACCCAAAAAAGACACCCATGCACCCCGCGGAGCCCAACGGGAGAATATATGCCTCTCTCCCGGCTTTCTAGCGATGGCCGCGAAGTAAAACTCCGGGTACATTAAAAATGGAATCAATTTCACCAAGTCAAAAGGTCAAAAGTTCTTCCACTGGAGGTACGGAACCTTAAAAACAAAATAGAATCAATAATTTGGAAAGGACCCCGGACCTAAGGCACTTGTCCCACTGCCGACGATGAGCGAGAAGCGAGCAGAGCGAGTAACTAGAACGAGTTGGCGAGCAGTGAAAAGCGAGTGTTCGAGCACAGACGGGCGATTACTCGCCCCACTCGCTCGTGCCGGGGGGCCGCCAAGCTAACAAGCGCTGAGCGAGTATCGCTGAGCTAGTTTTATAGCTCAGGCGAGTCTTAGCTCTTGTCGCTGTGACAGTGTGAACGGCCAGCGATCACTATTAATTTATGTCTCTTTTACTCACACAGGATCTTATATCTTTGTTTCGTTTCTTGAGCCAATCTTTTTCCTCGCCGGCGGTGAGACAACTGCCTTAAGTATGGAAAATGGGGTTTCAGTTAAATAAATAATTAATTATCCTGAGATTTTGAATATGTCAAAGGTTAGTTTAGTTTTATAGAGACCACTTCCAGCATTCTAGAATCTATAACATATCAAAATCTCAGGATGTTTTACTGAAACCACATTTTTCATTTTCATACTTTAGGTCGGGGTCCTTTGAATTTTGTTATTCTGTCAGCGGCCAGTTGTACAGAGGTCTGCCATATAACATGATGTCACGAATGTTTGGTGTCAGGTGGACGCGGCGGCATTCTGCGCGGAGTGCCACATACAGTTCCGCACGATGCAGCTGTACCGCAACCATCGCCTTTACACGCTCAAGCACGCGCGCGCCCGAGGACATGCCGTGAGTGATCCTGCCCATTACGTAGAGATAGTACCACGACGAGAGTTGATTACAACGATTACACGCACAGCTAAAATGAAGAACAGATTCGTAAAAGTAGAATGAATTAAATGAACGAGTGAGTGACTGAGTCCTTCTTCTTTCTGTAAAAGGTTTGCCTGGAAGAGATCGTCTTAAGATAAGCCGGCCTATTGCTCACCCTTAATTTTTAATTTGCGTATCGTTTACTATGTCTGGTGTACAATAAAGAGTCTTTGTATTGTATTGTGAATGTCAAAATCCCGCTGTCATTACATGAGATGCTCTTGTGTGCGTGACCTCAACTCTAGTGGCACCTATACTAGCATTTACCCGCGACTTCGCACGCGTAAAGGCGCGGCCATTTGCAGTCGCTCGTTTGCAGCGATAAATCTGGTCACGTGACCCCATTTTGAAGGTGATTTTGAATTTCCCTCGACTCGAAAAAAGTAGCGTCAAGTCGCCGCGTCGAGCAGCAGCGACAAGATGGCTTCTTGCAGGAATGATCTTGGCCTGCTTGGAAGCTGAGTTCTTAATCTCGTTTAGTAGCAGTTCGTGGCAGTGGTACAAATAAAAGATATTGGAGTGAATGAATAAAATAAATAAGTGTTTTTCCAGAAATTTAAGTGGTTTTTTTTTTCAGCGATAAAGCTCAATATTTTCAGCTTTATCGCTATATGTCACGTGACCAGATTTGACACTGGAAACGAGCGTCGACCGATTTCATGTGGCCGCGGCCTAAGCCATTAGGTTTAGCACTTGACGGAAATTCCGTAGTTTCACGAAAACTCCTGTGGGAATTCCAACAACCGTGGAATTCATAAACGTTGCGTAAAAAGTAACTGCACCAAATTTTATGTGTCTAATTCCGGCCGTTTAAATTTTGGGATTTTATCCCGATATCGGGATAAAAAGTAGCCTATGTCTTATTCCAGATGTCCAGCTATCTTCATACCAAAGGTCATCTAAAACCATCCAAGCTGTTTAGGCGTGAAGGAGTAACAAACAAACAGACAGATATACTGGAAAGACAGAGTTACTTAGTTCACCAGCCGTAATTGTTTTCAGATTCAAATGCAACTTGTGCAGCAAATCGTTCCTGCAGCGAGCGTCGCTCAAACTGCATGTGGACGGGGTGCACTCGCGGGAGCCACGCCACGCCTGCGGGGTCTGCGGGGAGGTGAGGGGGAGGGGCACAGGAAATCGGCATTTACTCAGATTAGTGTCTAGATTTGACTGTCCGATTCTATCTTTCGGTCTTTAAAAACAGTATTTTAGCGCTTGACATCACATGCTAGTATTTTGTCTCTGTCTAATCTTATTTTTTTTTTTCGGAGAACCAACAAGTATAAATTGTACAATAAGCTAATTTTATAGAAACAATGAGGAATCTCACAAGTAGAAATAGATTTTTCACTTCTCATGCTCGTAAAGTTCGTGTTTATGCTGGATCTACGAGTAGGCGACATAAAATTACTTTTTATGTTCTAGTGCATAAAGTAAAATCTTTGTCTAAGATCAAAGTAATCAGATGTCAACAGAACACAATTTTTTATTTTATTTTTAATAATTTTTAATTTATAAAAAACTAAAAATTCTCAAATCAATCAAAATACATAAATCAATAAAACTAAAAATATATAATTAATTATACAATAATGCATGAAAAATAAAACGTATATTAGAAAGTGAACAATTGTTTCCACTGTTGCTATTTCATTTCCCCACAATCTAAGTGAAAAGCAGTGTGTAAAACTCGAGCATTAAACCCATTTTCCCCTCGACGTCTATCCACCCTCGCCATACCGGCTCGGGTGGCTATATATACGTCTTGGGTAAAATGGCTCGTTTCATGCTCTTGGTGTACAATCAACTAAGTAAAACATACCCGCATAATCGCAAACATGGATAAAAGAAACACGATAAAGTAAGATTGTTTTTTTTGGAATCTTTTTTGTATTTTTTATTTCCCCACTGGGGACCAGCACTGGAAATCGAACCCAGGTCCTCGGCATTCCGTACCGCGTGCTATACCGCTACACCACTGCTGGACACCAAATAAGACCAGCACTGGGAATCGGACCCAGGTCCTCGGCGTTCCGTACCGCGTGCTATACCGCTACACCACTGCTGGACAACCTGGTTTCTGGTTTTTCTGTGCATCTATATTTCAGTTTGTATTTTAACGATATTAAATCTCTGTTCCATGTAAAGGTAGCTTAAGAGTTGTTTTCTGTTCGACAACGCGCTTTGACAAGCTTCGATTTCATAATTAAATTAAATAAGTCATTCCCTATTGGAGACAGCTCTGTCCAGCAGTGGACGTCTGTCGGCTGCTGATGGTGACGTTGTTTGTGCAGATGTTCAAGACGCGCATCGCCAAGCGCAACCACGAGCGCGTCAAGCACGAGGGCATCCCGCCCGCCAGGAATAAGGTCTGCGACCACTGCGGCAAGGCGTTCACGGTGAGACGCGCGCACGCACACACCAAACCTTTACTATTATTATTACACTATTACATTATTTTTCTCAAAAATGTCCGTAAAAGTTGACATTATTCTTTACATATCAGAAAGTGAAGTGCATAGTTTATGGTCAGCGAAAAATTAAAAAGTTAAAAAGATTGCAGGCGCGCTAGCTCGACAATAATAAATTAGTGCGCCTGCAATCAGTCCAAATTTTTTATAAAAGTTAAAAAGGGCCATGGAAATGTTGGCACAAGTCGTATACAGCCAAATCTAATGGCCAGTATCAGATATTTTGTTGGAACTTCGGACTTTTTTTATTGGGTCTGAAACAGCTTGTGGTGTTTTCGGTGGAAAAATACAGCTGGAGTTTATTTTTAATGAAAAAAGGCGGGAAAGCATAAGAAAAATAATTGGAATAAAATAAAATGCTATGATATATTTTGAGAAAAAGTTTAGTCTATTTCAGAATTATTCATCATTTTTGAGAAAAGCTTTATATTAGTCTCGGCTGGAATAGCAATTGCTGGCTTCGTATTAGTTAAACGGACTCGCAAGCTCGTCCGTTTAATACTCATACTCAGCCAGCAATTGGCTACTTCCAGGCCACGACAATAATCTACTATTACTGCACAGTAACAGTTAGGCCACTAAGCTTGTAGGACAAATTAACTTCATTTGACCTGAACTAAAAGAATTTCTTTGCTCACCCGCGACCTTAAACCTAGAACCTAGACCTATGAGGTCGCGGGTCAGCAAAGGAATTCTTTTAGTTAATTGGATTGACTAGGGTTGGAAAAAATCATGATTTTTTGAAAAAATCGTATAAATCGTGATCAGTTGTCATAGTTTTAACAAAAGTTTTGCGTAAAACGGAACGCGCTCTGAGAAAAAGGGAATTCCCCGCGCGGTGTTTAGTAAACGGCGCGCGGGAAATTCCCCTAAAATATCTCATTCATCCAAACAAGCTTTCGATCGTTCCGTTCAGTTTCAGTTTTCATTGAACTTGTTCTTGTTATTGCTGTTCCTGTTGGAAAACTGGTTTTTTTCTTTAAGTACTATAATAATGAATAACGATGACAATTACATTGATTGATTTTTAACCAACATTTATGACAATATAAAGAGAATTGATTAAATCATTGATTTTTATTGAAAAAATCATTTGATTTAAATCGTGATTTAAATCGTGATTTAAATCATGATTTAAATCAAAATTATTTAATCATGCCGACCCTGATATAGACCTCCTGATTCAATAAATTATTCATTTGACCTGTTAAATGTTCTCTTAAAGTTAACGGAAATCAAAAATAACATAATGTATCCTATTAGGATTAACTTTGAAACACCTTATAGATATAACCTTCAAATGCTTTGTCCACAGAACAAATCAACCCTCCTGGATCATATAAACACGCACACAGGCGCGCGCCCATTCGCGTGTAAGCTGTGCGACGCCACGTTTGGCTACAAGAGCGCCCTCTACCTGCACGGCCGGTACAAACACAAGATCAAGAAGAAAAACAAAAAAATCGAAGAAAACACTTGTACAGAGCAAGAGAATGGCACATAGGGAACGTTCCACTTAGCGCCCTCGACCATGACCGCTAAATTTGCCGTTCCACTAACATGAATGGGTTAAAAGGCCGCTGGCGTTGTATGCGAATGTTATAGGAACGTACATCTTAAGCGCCGTGTGCTCGCAATATGGCGGCATCGCGAAAACGTGGAGCCTATGAGAAAATATTAGCCCCTCGCATCCATCCGCCGCCAGCGACCCTCTTAAGGTCGTCCGTCCACCGTACCTCAGGACGCCCTAAAACTACGCTTTCCCGTGGTCTCCACTCGAGGACTCGTCTGCTCCACCGTTCACAGAGACACAGACAGAGTGTTGTAGCACGCCATGGAAGGGGCCTTTGTCCAGCAATGGACTGCTGTAGGCTGATGATGGATGATAATGAATTCCCGTGAATTTATGGTTGCTTTTCAAACAAAATTAATGACAGATAATGACTCGGAAAGTTCATCAAGTTCTGATGACATCGCTCTCATTCCTGCCCGCTACGTTTGCGTGAAAGCCCACTCTGACCCACCAATATTATGCGAGAGAAATAGGTGCGATGCGGTCGCGAACAGTGACGTATCTATGACGTCGAGTGAACGCTCGTGGTTACGGACGGTTAGTGGAACGTACCCATTTCCCGACGCGACGACGCAAAACGTCTACCGACGGAAAAACGTCTTTTTCGCTCTTCTCTTGGACAGGGTTTTTAGAGACCCCAAGTGCTTAGAAAAAAACTTGCTGTAAATAAAGCAGGTTTTAATTTATTCCGACTTGTATTTACAGTTTTTTATTATATAATACAGTAAATTAGCCCTAATGAAGTAGTTTTTTATTCAAGAATAGTAGATTGTACAACAAGAGCATAAAACGAGCCATTTTACCCGAGACGTTCATATAGCCACCCGAGCCGGTACGGCGAGGGTGGATAGACACGTCGATGGGAAAATGGGTTTAATGCTCGAGTTTTACACTCTGCTTTTCACTTCGATGGCGAGGAAATGAAATATCAACAGTGGAAACAATTGTTCACTTACTATGTACCTTTTATTATTCCATGCATCATTATATAATTATATTTTTTTAGTTTTATTGATCTATTTTGATTGAATTGATTGATTTTAAGTTTTAATAAATGAAAAATTATTAAAAAAATATATGTTGAAACTTCTTAGTTTGTGGATGTTTACACCTAATTGCCTTGGTCTTAGACGAAGATTTTACTTTATGCACTAGAGCACAAAAAGTCATTTTATGTCGCCTAGAGACAGCATAAATACGAACTTTACGAGCATTAGAAGTGAAAAATATATTTTTTTGTATTTGAACAGAATAAATGTTTTTTTTTATTTGACTGGATGGAAAACGAGCAAGTGGGTCACCTGATGGTCAGAGATTTATGTGTATGTATAACTCTTGACTGTACTTGCATTGTCATCCAAACTATGGCCATCCATAGTCGAGTTTGATAGTCGGCCTTACATCAAATGGGCTCGGGTTTTTAACAGACTTCAAAAAAGGAGGAGGTTATCAATTAGGTTGTATTTTTTATTTTTATTTTTGTTACCTCAGAACTCCGTCATTTATTAACCGATTTGATTTTTTTTTATTTCGTTCGTCTAGGAATGTCTTCAATTATAACCAATTCAGGATCTGATGATTGGATCTGAATCTGACGACGGGATGGCTAAATGGTTAGAGCACCTGACTACGAAGCTTGAGGTCCTGGGTTCGAATCCCGGCCGGGGCAGATATTTGTGTGAATAACACGAATGTTTGTTCTCGGGTCTTGGATGTTTAATATGCATTTAAGTATGTATTTATCTATATAAGTATGTTTATCCGTTGCCTAGTATCCATAGTACAAGCTTTGCTTAGTTTGGGACTAGGTCAATTGGTGTCAAGTGTCCCATGATATTTATTTATTTATTTATCTTAAGGAAATCGAGGGAACTCTTCAAATGTTGTAGGGACACCTATAGTAAATTGGATATATTTAGTAGTAACTCGTGCATTTGCTCTTGAAAATCATCATTTGGTGAAGTGGAACTGATGATGAAGACCACAGTTGACCATCGGAGTTACTACTCAATAACGTATTTCACGGGTTGAATTTTAATTACTTTGACACAGTTGCTAAGCAATTTATGCTCGTCGTAATGCATATGGTAAAACGGGTGGTGAAGCACCAGGTCTCCTTAATATAGGAAAAAGCAATCTGTCGTAAAAGGTGACGAGCAGATGATATTAAACTATTGTATCTTAGATTATTTACACTAAAAAGCGTGAAAAAAAATTTATAACAAATAATTTAACAAACTACAAAAAAACCATGAAAATATTTTTCTACCAGTCTGAAGTCGGTCGGTGCCTCAGCAGGAGCCAGCAGCAGGAGTGATTGAAGCCCAATATAAATATAAAGTGCGTAGGTGAGGTAGATGACTATAGGTCCACTCCTGCTGGCTCGTGCTGAGGCACTGACCGACTTCAGATCAGACTGGTAGAAAATTATTTTCATGGTTTTTTTGTAGTCGGTTATATTTTTTGTCATAATTTTTTTTTGTGAAAAGTGAATACCCTTATAGTGAAAAATATTTATAACGAGTATGAACATCCTACTTGTTACAGTTTTTGACTTTTTTAATGTACTGTTTTTCAGAATGTATCAAGTGATTTGCTTCAAATCTTGAAATGATGTTCTTTATACAGATTCTCATCGCTTTCAAGTCAAGCTCACCTCTAGACGTGAATCAAAATTAACTTACATGGGTCAAACCATACAAAGCAAGAAAATTAAGAATCCTCGTTCGTTATATCTCAGAATCATGCCCTATACCACGAAGTGCAAAACTCGAACTTCGTATGTTGCCGTCCCGCAGACGCTTATGTCTTTAAATACGCGAGTGAAAGGGACGGTGCGATACGAACATCGATTTTCGTAGTAACCCCTCAAGGGGCATGCATTCAATGTTTCGACGAATCACACAAGTTTATGAAAAAGTATAATAATAAATAAGTATATTTTTAATAAGAGCACTTGGTCTAGACCACAATAGAACTCTTGCATAACATTTATGGACCTCTTATACTCCATTTACTTTAACATTTGAAATTTGCACACGTTTTCAAATGAAACAAAGAAACTATTTAAAACTTCTATAATAAAAACATAATAAATGTACACGTAGGTATTTTTACTCCATTTGTGTTTTTGAAAGACTGAGAAACGTGTGTTACAATTTGACCGTTAATTCAAACCTTAAATTAAACGGAGTATAGTTGTCCGAAATAAAATCTTTATTATTTTGTTATTATTACACATCCAGCTGGTAAAAGATCGTTCGTGATAGATATCATCTCACGTGCTATTGCTATGTTCTTCCTTTCTTGGCTTTCTTACCCGCGTGTGTCCGTAAGTGAGTTTTCATGGGTGACTTTTGATTAAACCGCTTCCCACATATTTCACAACCAAATGGTTTCTCACCCGTGTGTATTCGTGAATGGGCTTTCAATACAGACCCCTTCTTAAACCGTTTGCCACATACATCGCAACCATATGGTCTCTCACCGGTATGCACTCTCATGTGGACCACCAATTGCTCTTTTAATTTAAACCGTGCTTGACAGACATCGCAACAGAACGGTCTCACGTCTGTGTGCGTGTGCACTAATTGTTTGTGGCGAGCCACGGTCCCTTTCGTCGCAAACATTTTCTGACACATGTCACAATTGAATGATTTCTCCCCCGTGTGCACATTTAAGTGTTTCACCAAGTACAGCTTCGCTTTGAATCGCTTTTTACATATATAACACAAGAATGGTCGTTCACTTGAATGTGATTTAAAGTGTAAATACAATCTCCTTTTTGTGACAAACGTTTTATTACATTGATCGCAATTAAATGATTTCTTTCCTGTGTGCATTGCTAAGTGGACTCTCAACACTGCGGCTTGCTTATACCGTTTTCCACATTTGTCACAACTAAATGGCCTCTCATCTGTGTGTGCATGCAAGTGATTTGTTAACTGTGACTTAAGAGTAAACTGCTTGCCACATACATCACAGCAGAATGCTTTCTCACTGTGTACAAGTAGATGCCTAATCAAATACGTTTTTCGTTTATACCGTTTATGGCATAAATCACAAATGAATGCTTCCCCACTTGTATGATTTTTGTATAAGTGATTTAACCAAGTCAGCTTGTTATTAAACTGCCTGTCACATTTATTACAACTGACAGATTTCTTAACAGAGTGTATCAAAATGTGCCTCTTCAATTCCGGCTCACTTTTAAAATGTTTGCCACAAGTATTGCAAATATATGCTTTTTTGGGTACATACATGTGTGATTGTTCCCCGAACGAGTGAGCACTGCTGCCACGGGGTGTTGCTTGTCGTTTAAGATCACAATCGAAGGCCAAAGGACTAGAATAGCTTGAGATAAGCTCGTCACCCTGAGGAATGTGCTCAAGTCCGATGCAGTAACTCTTGAGCTTAAACTGCTGCCCGAGGGTCTGGCTCTGGGTTAGTTCATCTGCTGCGAGGATCTGGCTGTACTCAGGTGCGACGTCAGCATCACGCGTCGGCTCCAGCTTACATGGATGCTCCTGCCCTTTGTCCAGCAAATCTGAAAATATTTCAAGGAAGTTGTTAGTTTCTATTTATGGGTGACCAGAATTCATTTTAGTATAAGGTGGCCAGTTAATAATAGCATCAAGTCGATTTTCCGTCCTCATTTGCAGCTCAGACAGTTGGTATGTTCGCCGAAGGATAAGGAGCCCCTGAGTGGTCCCGGGGTATATGTGATTCCCTGTGCCTATGGTAAGAGCTATATTGGAGAGACTGGACGAAACGTTTCCACAAGGGTATCGGAGCACATACGCAGTATGAGGAAACAGAACGACAAGGGGTCTGCTGTGGCCGAGCACTCAATGGACTCGGATTCGACGCACTATATCACATTTGATAAGGTATCTGTACTTGCGAGAGAGAAATTTTTCATTCCGCGGAAAGTGCGTGAAGCCATCGAGATTAGTCGTCGGCCGAATTTCAACCGGGATAGTGGTTGGACGGTACCTCCGAGTTGGAAAACGGTGTTAAATACTCGTGCTGCGTCATCGGTGTGTGTGAACGTACCTTTACAGAGCGATGTTGTTAGTGTTGTGTACTACCCTATATTTGACAGTTGTAATGATGATGAAAACGCGGGTAGTTGTGTGCCGGTGTCAGTTTCGTCGGGTAGTCGCGCGAGCAGAGCGGTGGCGCGCAGTGCGCGGGTTGCAGCAGCCGCTGAGTCGCGTTGCTCCGAAGACGAAGGGCTACGGATTAGCCCGAAACATGTCGAGCTAAACTCGATTTAAGACGTGAGTTATCCGGGTCATTATATTTAATATGAGCATTTATATTAGTTTGGATAATGAATGATGCAATAAATAATGTTGACGTGTTAGCACTGTAGTCGAAATAAGACTGTTGACGAGTTGGTACTGTGGCCCACGTAAGAAAGCAGACAAGATAGGAAAGTGACGATGTGGGAATGTTGGCGAATCAGAACAGTAGACTGTGTGAGAATGAGGACGATTTAAGAAGGTGACAAAATGGGACTGTGGACGATGTCATCCTGAGCCAAATAAATAAACAAACAGGGCAAGTTAAAAAAAAGCTTGTAAAAACAACTCACCTTTACCACTCAACAACTTTGATCTAGTGCTGGTTACATAATCCATAGCATCACTGCAAGCACCCTGGTCACCGTTTTCTTCTGTTTCTTTATTTGGAATTGGTAACAAAGTTTCATCATCCAACTCAAAAGATTCATCAATTGGTACATCATTGCTGTCATAATCATAAGTGTGTTCAACAGGGCATTCGTGGAATGTCTTTACACATTCTTCTTTCACAGTTTCAGTTTTTACATTAACTTGTGAACTTTCTAGAATAATCTCCAGGTACACAGGTGTTATCATCAGACTAGAGAGGCTGTTGATTTTGGTTTCCTAAAAATTTAACACTTTATTCTTATGCAATTATTATGGAACAAAAATCTAAATAAATATATCAGTTAAGGGGCTACCCGAGGTTTTCATCGATTTTTGACAAGTTTTGAATCAAATCCTACTTTTGCACTACAGATAGAATTATAAGTCAAAGGGCTATCGGTTCTCCAATCTTTTATCTCCATTTTTGTCTACCGGATTTTGAAAAAAGGAATACTTTATTTTGTATGATTTTTTTAAACATTGTCTGAAAAAAAAAACACACTTATTTTGTATCTCTATTGAAGTAAAAGATCTAACATGTTTATGGGCGGTGGTGATCTCTTACCATCAGGAGACCCACTTGCTCGTTTGCCATCCAGTTGAATAAAAAAACATATACAAAATCTACATATTTGGGTTTGTCTTTGAAGTCTCTAAAAACTGTTTGAGGGTTTTCATTTGAAACTAATTAACACAAAAGTTATGGCCAGAAAACCAGTTTTTTGGCCTAAAATTGTTCAACTTTGATGCCAAATATCTCGAAAACAATGAACTTTGAAGTAAATATGGGATACTATATTGCTTAACGCCATTATTGTTAATATAATAAGCTACAAAAATCATTAGAAAACTAAGGAATTCAGATCAAAGCTCATTGGAGCATGGGATCCCTTTCAATCATTAATAAATAAATAAATAAATAAATATCATGGGACAGCTTGTACTATGGATACTAGACAATGGATAAACATACTTATATAGATAAATACATACTTCAATACCTACATATTAAACATCCAAGACCCAAGAACAACATAAGTATAATTCATACAAATATCTGGCCTGGTCAGGAACCGAACCCGAGACCTCTGGCTTCGTAGTCAGGTTCTCTAACCACTAAGCCATCCAGTTGTCAATCCGGTCATCGTAATATCAACTTTGTTTGCTTGGTTCATCCAAAAGTTCAAAGCAGCAATATTGTAGGACTCAGAACTTGCTTGATCAACATGGTCTAGCAAGTCTAATAAAGAACTAAAACTAACTGGGTACTTCACTCTTTGATCACTCAGGTAGCTTCGCCTGCATGGCAAATGTATGTCTCCACACAAAGCCCTAAAACACAGTTAGAGACAAGCACGGCGTCTTGTGCTGTGGTGAATGGTTTTGTTCTGTGTTACCTACATATGAGGGTGTTCAAATATTATGCAACGCAATTTTTGGAAGATTTTTCGGACCTGAGATTTTATGAGGACCTGGGTAGGATATAGGTTAGTTTTTATCTCTTTTATACCCATAAAACATAATTACGAATATAACGATGATTCTCCACAATACTAACATTGGCGTGACGCAACGCGCTGGCCAGGAGTGCCTGTGCCCTCGCAGCCCGGCTCCGGAACGCTGCTATCTTCCCCACGAAAAAGTGGCACTCCCAGCATAGTGCGTCACCTTCAGATAGCTGTAATACAAGAGTACTTTATGTTCACTAATAAGTCTAGCTACCTACCGCATACACCTTACCTAAGCTTCTTCAATAAGCAGGTTCTTGCTCATTTAAGTAATCCAAAGGAACTTACGTCCAGCAAGAACGAAGCTCGAGATTTGGAATCATGTACGGGGAACAGCTTCCTATCTTGACTCAAACATGTCACGCAGATAGACTGTTGTAGGGGTAAAGCGTCCCCAGCTGCATTCATTATACCTACACGGAAAATATTTGGCTAAATAATAGACTCCAAGCAAAAACAGCCCAAACGACTGCGCTTAAAGTACAAACATAAACAAATGCCAATCGACGTGCACTCAAAAGTCAAAGTCAAAACTGACATGACATGACTGTGACTGTACATACGTACGTACCGACTTGAGAATAACATACCTCATACCAATGATATTACTTAAACAGGGAGTAGATATTATGTTATGCTACAGTTACCACTACCGCCCCCGAGTTGAAGATTCAAAAATGACCCAATGAGGGCTATCGCATATGAATTCTACACTAGAGACACTAGTGTAGCGTGAGGGAGGTCTCCGAAATGCCAATCTCAATAGTTTTTGGGTGAGCTACGCGGGTTTATTTATTATTAGAATAGTTTTGTGAATATTTTGCATTACCTGAAATTAATTATGGCAATTATGCGTTACGGGGCAATGAATGTCTGTGTTTTGAGACAGTTTTGTCTTTCGAAAACATTTTTGCTTCTTTTTTTATCGAACAAAATGGGACTACGCAACACTGTTGTTGCGCGATATTTTTATGGTGCGGTTTTAAGGTGTATTAAATATGATTTTTCTAAACTTTGTTTTCACGCCCGTAATAACATACGATGAATGAAAGCCACACTTTAAAACCTCACGCATCAGTGGCGCCATCTAGAAAGACAAAAAACGATAGCCCTCATTGTCTCATCTCATGTCGCAATGGTGAACTCAATATCAATATCAAGTCTTGCATTGTCGTGCATTCATTTCGGGTCGATAAAATAAATACGGTACGGTTTCGGTTCGGTCGGGAATACCGCAGAGTATTTTACGGGTTACTCTTTCCCGGCTCGGATAATACCGGGTTGGAAATACCGAATCTGTTTTCCGTGTACACGCCCATAGAAGCTCCTGTCAGTTTGTATGGGCGTGTATCCACAGATTACTATATGTAGCTAGCTACAGATAGGACAGTCAATTATTGTTGTTTCCTATTATTGACGTTGTAGCGCTGTTAAATTTTACAATCTGTGGTACTTATTTGACAGTCGTAGGGCTTTTCCACAGGTCAATATAATCATTATCGATAGTCTCCAGTTAATGCTAGTGATGCGCTCTACGATAAATGGGAGTTACGGATGTCTTGTACTAATTTAATTTTTATTCATACTCGTATAAGTTATGAAATAAACGACCAAGTGTTTTTAATCATTTATTCATTAAAGGGTCTCTTTCCATTAAATTATATTTGAATAAAATTTTGAACATGGAGCTATTATTGCAAAGGTTAGAAAACTTTCCCTTAGACGAGAGTGGTACACCATGACCATTTCTTTACGTGAACAAGCAGAATATAATATATTCGATCGATGAGTATGGTCAAAATGTCTTTCACATACGCGTATCAACAACAGTTGACTCTTGGTTAAAGCCAGCAAATAAGGGCTAGTCGGTACTAGCACGAATCCAAAGATTATGTAAATAGTCTTTTTTGGGCATGTAAAAATAGTTTATCAGTGGCACTTGTTGAATTACATCAACAACACAACACTTGAATTTTGCAATATTGGAAGTCAGTAGAATATCACTCGCACTAAAACACTACCGCAAGTAGAGTATTGTATTGTTAAACAGAGGAGGATGGCTACTCATGGAACTAACAACTCGACCAAAGGAGGACATCGCAATAGAATACCCGCACTCACTCAATGTTTAAACACAATGACGGGTAAGGACATGACAGCAAAGAAATGGCGGCGGTCCACAGATTGTAATAATATCATACAAATGGCAGCGCTACAACGTCGATGAATGAAACTACCTGTCAGGCCCCTGCGTGTATCTTTGTGAACCATACTGCGTGTATACAAAGAACTGGGTCGGTATTTCCATGTCGGTGTTATCCGGGCTGGGAAAGAGTGTCACTCACTCGAGAAACTTTCGCCGTCTGTCACTTCTGTCAGTCGGGTCCTGATTGGGCACACACAATCTGTATAATTTAGTATCTAAACTAAAATGATTATTTGCGAAAGTAAAGTATTCATCAAGACCTTTCTCCACTTCCTTTTGTATAGTTTTCATTTTCAAGTCAGTTTTTAACTGACTACTTATAGTAGTCTGGGATAGTAGTTGTTGTGTGTCGTTCTGTGATTAACATAAGATCGATCGATTGTGGGGTTTCTACCCAAGAGCCCAAAACGCGCAACTTTCTCTGCCGTAGAAGATCTAAAGTATGTCTCCACTTATCCAACTCCCAAATTCGACATTCGTGTGACCGCACCGATCGATGGGGTCATTATTGTCCCAAAAATTTAATTGATTTTATTGCTAAATATTTATCATTTTGTTTACAATGAGTGCAGCTAGAGTAACTTTATTCAGCCAATCTATATGCGTAACATGTTTGAGTCGAGACAGAAACCTGTTTCCTGTAAATGATTCTAAATCTCATGCTTCGTTTTTGAACGTAAGTTTCTTTACATTCTTTGCATGAACCCTATAGTAAAGTGCTGGCTAATAGATTTATTTATGAGCAAATTTATAAGTCTAAAGTAGCACTGGGCTACACTACTCTTAAAAGTACGTAACTACAAAAATTATACACAAAGAAGAAAGGCTGGCCAATCAACGCACTGGTTGGCAAATATTAATTCCTTGGTGGGCTACTTGGTGGCCCGCAGGCCTGAGTTCGGCTAGCTTTGCTACTGTAGCCAGGGGCCGTCTTTCACCTATTAGAGGCCCTGGGCACAACATGCTGCATTCAGGAAGCCTGATTTTCAGGCGAGAGGAGTAGCTATCAGTTATCATTTGGTAATGGAGTAGGGACTAGGGGCCCCAATGCATTGCGGGGCCCTGGGCACATGCCCAATGTGCTTAGTGGGGAAGAGGGGCCTGATTGTAGCTAGTGCTTTTGTAAGACCAATTTTAATGGCATTATTATAAGTGAATGATTACACACAAAATAGGCGCACTAAGTGTTCTAGTTGCGGAAAGCAGCCCACTACTGCCTAGTGAATGATTACTGTACCTTTTGGTTTCTTCACAAATTCACTAAGCTTGTTTAAAAAAAAAAAGTTATGAATTTTCTGAATTATTAAATAGTAAATCAGGCAGTTACTCTGTTAATATTGTGTTGAATGGTTTGGTCTATTCATCTTTGTCCATAGGGTTTTTTTTTTCTTATTTTGCATGGGACCCAAATCTCTAAGAACTGTTCTTCCCAAGTCTGAGGTACGAACACATTCCAGTCCATAGGGTAGAGACACATTGTATGAACCCTGGGTATGTAAGCTATATACTAATATTATAAAGATACAAAGTTTGCGAGGTTGTATTGGGGTAATCTCTGCATATACTGAACCGATTAAGATGAAATCAGGTACACAGATAGTCCTAGGGAAGGACATAGGATAGTTTTATCTCAGAAAATTGCAGTTTTCATGGGATAGCAATAAATGAAGTCTATGCAGGCAGAGCCGCAGGCACCAGCTAGTAAAATATAAAGTGTTTTGTGTTTTACAGCTATCTGAAGATGATAAGTTATGCTGGGAGTGCCACTTCTTCGTGCGGAAGGTAGCAGCGTTCCAGAGCCGGGCTGCGAGGGCACAGGCTCTCCTGGCCAACGCGCTGCACCAAACTAATGTTAGTATTATGGAGCATGGTCTTTTTGTGGAAAATTATCTTTTAAAGTTATAACTAATAGAATTGGTCATTACTTTGTAAAAGTCTGTATCTGTTGACTAAAAAAAAATAAGGATACAACACAATTCAATATTCAATGTCTATTGAACAACAGATAAATAACCATTAAAAAAAACACATAAAATAATACATTAGACATAGGGGCGTTCAAGTAATAGTAACGCAATTTTTGGCGATTTTTGACCTATTTTGTACCTTGCTATTTATACACAATATCAAATGTCATTAATCAACTTCTGCTTCTGAGCTTACATTTTACTGCTGATCAGGAATTTTATCAAACAAGAAAACTGTTGTTTAATCATATATACTTTATATCTCTTTCTCTTTCTCACTCATATAGGTACCATTTACAAACTAGTGTCGAAATTTTAGGTTGCCAGCATCAACAGTCTCTCGAGTCTAATAATGACCCCAATACATTTGGAGATAATGGAGACCTCAGACCCATTGGAAGTAGAAATAAGTATCAAGTCAGAAATTATAAAAGAAGAATGTGAAAACACATTATACGGCTGTCCTACTGAAGACACTTGTAACATTGATAATGTACCTTCTGATGAATTTTTTGAAGAAATAGGTGATGAAAGTTCTTTACCAGTTTTAAATAATCAGACTGAAGCAAAAGGTGATGAGGCGACCTGCGGTGAAGCAATGGGTGATGACGATGACGATGACAATGCTAGTTTGAAGTCCTTGCTGAATAAAAAAAGTAAGTTGTATCTTATGATTTTATGGGAAACCCTTTAAATCGTTCTAATGCAAAGTGGAGGCTTTCTCACACAAATCAGATGGCTAAGTCAATTTGTACAATTTTTTTGTTAAGTGTTGCAAACGCAACTGTTTTTATTTTGTCATTTATGTTTTAAAATTACTTAAGCTGTAAAGTAAAATCAAAACGTCTCAGAGGTCATGACGTTAAAATATTGACCGATCACAGCTTCGCATGTACTAGAATATAAAGCTATGTAACCGTCAAGACTCATTTTTAGGCACTTTCCTATGTACACCAGCTACCTCCGAAATTATACTTACAGTCTAATCTTTATCGAAGTTTTATTCAAGCATCGCTTGAAAACCCTCTACTTCAGCAGCCTCGGTTTCGGCAGCTACAACTTGCAATGTTAATAAGTATTAGTACTTAGTACAGATCTATTGAATATTGTTTTTCCATAGTATTTGGTTGCATAAGTTTCGTATTATCTTGCTTTCTCTATAAATACGAACTTTTCCGACAAAATACGATGGAAAAACATTACTCACTACATTTGTACTGTAACATTGGGGTCATGTGTCTTGATGTATGTGTGAGATGTCAGTTTTAAATTTTATTATATTATATTTTGCAAGGCAGTTTGCCTATCTATAGAATAGCATTACAGAAAAACATTTCCTTCTTTTTGAAGATGGCCACACAGTAACTTGTTATAAAATAAATTGTATAAAATAAACTTGTATAAACTGTTTCAAATCATCATTCCAACTTTGTTCTAAATATTTTCAGATTTGCTGAAGAAATCACAGGAGCACCTACCTAAGTACAGTCAGCACCAAGGAGATGAACCTTCGTGCAGCCAGATGTTCGATCAGCGGTTTGAGGCCAGGAGTTGCTTCGTTGGACTCAAACACATTCCTCTGAGCGACGAGCAACTTCCAAGTTACACTATACCTGTGATCTTTGATTGTAATCTCAAACACCAGCAAGTTAGCCCACAAGAAACACCTCACAGCAGCCACGTTCGTACCATGCAAACACAAGTGGCCCATAAAACTCATACTTGCAATACTTGTGGCAAACATTTTAATGTTAAATCAGAATTGAAAAAGCATGTTAAGGTACACACAAGTGAAAAACCATTCAATTGTGAAATATGTCATAAACGGTTTAGTGTTAAGTCATCTTGGGTAGTTCACTTACGAAGGAAACACACAGATGAGAATCCATTCAGTTGTGACATATGTGGCAAGAGGTTTAATGAAAACTCGTTCTTGATAACTCACTTACAGAGAATACACTCGGGTGAGAAACCATTCAGTTGTGACACATGTGACATGAGGTTCAGTCAGAAGTCGTCCTTGACAACTCATCTACAAATACACACAGGTGATAAATCATTCAGTTGCCATATATGTAATGAACGGTTTGCACAAAAAACGCGCTTGACTAGTCACCTTAGTACACACTCCAGTGAGACACTGTACAGTTGCACTATATGTGACAAGCGCTTCATTCTAAAGTCAGCCTTGAAAGCCCACTTAAGAAAAACTCATGCAAGTGACAAACCACTCAGTTGTGAAACATGTTATAAACAGTTTACAGAAAGACGTGCCTTGTCTTGTCATATTCGAGTTACACACAAAGATGTGAAATCATTCTGTTGCGATGTGTGCCAAACATGGTTTAAACATAAATGGCATTTGGTAGATCACATGCGAATACACATGGGTGAGAAACCATTCTGTTGCGATGTGTGCGGCAAACGGTTCGCCCGGAAATCGCACTTAGTTGCTCACACGCGAACACATACCGGCGAAAGACCGTATCGCTGCGATGTGTGCGGCAAACAGTTTGCACGGAAGCCAAATTTGAATAGCCATTTACGAATACACTCAGGTCTGAAATCAAGAGCATAGCATAAGATGATGTGACGAATATAACAACACCTAAATAATTGAATAGTTCCCTAGGAAACAAAAAAAAAAACTGAGCAACAAAAATCTGGCTCTCAAATGTGCAAATAATTAGTACATTGTGTCTTTAGGGCGGTAAGTGAGGAATTACGAACGAGAGTCTATTAGAAGCCCGAATAAATAACTTTCTGCTTGGTGCAACAATCTACTATTAATTTTGTGTGCAGAGTGGGCCGTGTTAACATTTATTCCTTGTATAGGGAGGAATGTCTTTTGTTCCTCACTTGTAACAGATCTAGTTTAAAAATAATATTAAACGTATTTGTGGATTGAGGCGAAGAAAATACTTTACTTCTGTAAATAATACTAAGCACGCATCAAAATTTTATTGTTAATAAATATACCTATTTGTATCATCCCCTTTGTTGTTTCATTGATGATGATGTGTAATTACTTATGGTAATTACTAATTACAGATGTGCAAGTTGCAGAAAGTTTCCAAAAAGTTGGGAAAGTTCTCAGAAATTTCTGGAAATTTTCACAAGAAATATAGGAAATTTAAATAAGTTTCAACCCCCATACAAAATTGTGAGAAATTTCGGAAATTTTTCTATTCCGGAATTTGTCATTTCTGCAATTTTCGAAAGTTTCCTTTGGCACATCTGATGTTTAATTTACTACTGCAACCACTGCAACGCATCGCACTTAGTTTGCGTACACATACAATATTATTGGATTTGTTTAATTTAATAATTGTTTTGATATTCGTATAAATAACTAGCCGCCTGCCTTGGCTTCGCAGGGGTGTACTGACTATCAAAGACTACAGTATATATAGGGAGACTGACTATTTCAAACAAACTTGTGTTTGTATAGCCCAGGCAGGGTGACACTATTTCCCGTCCGTACAATACCGACATGATATTTCGTGTACACGCCCACGCCCATAGAAAATCTTGTCAGTTTGACACCAGTTTGTATGGGCGTGTACACGAAATATCGGGCCGGATTTCCATGTCGGTATTGTCCGTGCCGGTAAATAGTGACACCCGTCCCGTTCACATGAAATATGAACTGACCATTCGTAATCTTCACTAAGATCCTTAGACAAATGAAGCTAAGATCTAGAAAGCTTTTTGTCAATATCAAACAAAAGCGAGCCGACTGTCGAAGCGAATAGCAAGTTATTCATATTTCAAGAACTATAAGTAAGTACTGAATAGTAGATTGATAAACGAAGGGTGGAAAGTGATCCATTTCACCCTAGATATTTTCGAGCGCCAATAGTTCTAGGGGAAATGGGTAATTTCACCCGAGTTAGACATTCTACTTTTCATTTCGACTGTGAGGAAAGTAAAATAAATATCAGTTAAAATTTCAAATGGACATTCGGCATTCAATCTTCAGTGTTGTATATGTATAAGCTCCTTGGTCACAACGTGCATCTAGATGGCCATGCCGAAACGTGAAAAAAAAAGTGTCACATTATCATGGCATTATGACGGGCAGCAGAATGGAAGAATTATTTGAAATGTTGATTTTCTGTAATTGCGAGAAAAAAAAAGACCAACTGTAAAATGTTTTTAGTGAGAACCTAAATAGAACGTAATAAACACGTCGTTTAATGTATGTACCTATGTATAGCTGAGTTTAGATATATGAAAAGATTTAATTTTATTAATATGATGTAACTCGTCGACTCCGTGGCTAATCGTGGCTAATAAAAACGCAATTTTCCACCCGGCTATCTACCCATGAAAATTAAACTTTTCAAACAGAAGAGATGAAAATAAAATAAACTGTTTAACCTTGGTTTCGGAGTCCAATCCAAACGCTCCCGCTAAATAGTTGACAGACGCTTTTTTCCGTGTGGCAACGCGTGACATAGGTTTAGCCTAGCGCCTCAGAGCCTGAAATAGAATGAAAATTCATAAAAATGAACATTTCTTGCAAATCTGACCGTAGATAATATCTGCTGGCTGGGCTGTAATGTAATAAAAAAGAAGTGGTTCTTATTGCAGCCATTTCCCTATTTCGTATTTCAGGCTCGATGCTGGCTGCTGGCAACAAGATAGATCGAACAGCTGTGAAGCTGTCTTAAGAAGTGATTGATTTGATTGAATGACATTGACGTTTGTGTTTGTCGTGCAACGTTACGTTCGTGTTTTCTGTTTGGTTGGGCTTTGCTGAAAGTTGTGTGTTGTCAATAATTATTACAAGTTATATTGGTTTTTCTTAAACAATGGATGGAGCTGAAGTAACTTTACTCCATCAATCTTTCTGTGCCACATGTTTGAGTAAAGACAGGAAGCTGTTCCCTATAAATGATTCCAAATCACATGCTTCGTTTTTGTTGAACGTAAGTTACTTTCGATGGATGCTTTGACTAAGCAAGAACACGTAATGATTATATACTCATTCACAGGAACCTATATGTAGAAGGAAGCAAAGGAAGTCGTAGCTGTTTAATTTTAGAAGTATTTTGTGTTTTCCAGTTATCTGAAGATGATGCACTATGCTGGGAGTGCCACTACTTCGTGCGGAAGGTGGCTGCGTTCCGGAGCCGGGCTGCGAGAGCACAGGCTCTCCTGGCCAGCGCGCTGCACCAAGCTAATGTTAGTATTGTGGAGGGTCACTTTACATGGAATTATTTGTATTAATTTGCAACTTAAAATTTCCTCATAATTTTAAGACTATAGTTTTCAGTCATTCAATACTATAAGCTTTTTTCGATCCAGTATCTATTATTTTTTTACAGTATTTGGCCGAATAGTAAAATTGTGGCCAGATACTGAATTATGGTTGGAATATCTGTTGCATCTCTAACAAATAACAAACATTCATATTTTACTTAGTAATATCTGCCCCAGTCGGGAAACGAAACTGGGATTATAAGCTTTGTATTCAGGTTCCCTAGCCACTGGAATATCTGCACATCAAAATAATATAGAATTAAATTTTTTAGGAAACCCAAATCAAGAGTCTCTCTAGTCTGATGAGAACACCTGTACACCTGGACGTTAATATAGAAACACCTGACCCGTTACAAGTAAATATAAAAATGGAAATTATGAAAGAAGAAGATGAAAATATTTTGTATGAATGTCCCGTTCAGGACAATTATGATGGGGATAATGTACCACGTGAAAAATGTTTTGATAAATTGAAAAGTCTGTTACCAGATTTAAATAAACAGACAGCAAAAGGTGATGAAGCGGCTTGCGGTGAAGAAATAGGTGATGACATAGCCAGTGCTAGTTTGAAGTTGAGTGAGAGAAAAGGTAAGTTGCTTTTAATGAGTCCCCCCCCCTGCATATGCTTATTATTTCGACAAGAGAACTCAGTTATTTATGGCAAAAGGATCTGGTATTACATCCTTCCTCAAATACTAAATGATTTTCCCAGGGCTACAATTGATAAAATAACTAGCAACCCTAAGAACAGTAAAAAAATCATAATTAAGAATTACTTATAAGGGCAACTCATAGCCTAGCAACTAAAATCTTTAAAAATAAAGATTAGCTAGGAATATCATGTAACTAATTGTAAAATTGTTATGAAATAAACAGTTATAATTTAAAAATTTTTTTTTAGTTCATTTTTAAATAGAAACTATCTGGTGTCAACTTTTTGGCTAAATTATTTCTTTTTCTCGAATATTATTTCTCATTTTCATACATAATACATAAAGGTCAACTTCAACTTCTCAACTTTTTTGTTTTTGGCAACTGGTCGCTTTAGGTCAGCAATCACTTCTGCCAATGACTCCTGACAGCAGCAAAAGTGTATATTGTGTTTGACCAGTTTTTTAAAAAACAGTTTCTAAACATTGGGTGCCGAGAAGTGCTTGTTGCGTACCTAAAATAGACACACAGACATTGAGACAATACAAAATATTAAGATGGTACAAAACATTAAGACAATACAAAACATTAAGACAATACAGGTTGGATCCAAGGGAGAGACAAAAGCAAAAAAAAGTGTCTAAAGTATATTTTTTCTTTTATGATGTATTTAATCAGAAGTAGAAGGGAAGGGAAGGGAAGTGAAAGGTCAAATTGTAGAATGATCACAAACTTGATGAGCGACATTGACAAGTGACATTGATATGACACAAGGGAGACAGG
The DNA here is from genome assembly GCF_025370935.1 of Choristoneura fumiferana. Lineage (NCBI taxonomy): Eukaryota > Metazoa > Arthropoda > Insecta > Lepidoptera > Tortricidae > Choristoneura > Choristoneura fumiferana. The sequence goes on from NC_133501.1 coordinate 1,350,579, forward strand.
AAAAAATCCATTATGGTAACATTAACAAATGTGTAAATTTAAAACACTTGACTTATGAATGTCTAAAGAACGTCATACATAACGTCAATAACCTTTACACTGTTTTACTACACATAATTAATTATCTAAAACAGAGATTATCTTTTAAACATTAAGAGCTTGAGCACTTGTGTAATAATGTCTGTAGGAGAAATTAATTTAATTTGACTTTTTGAATGACGGAAATCAGAGATAACACATGAGATAATGAGTTTAGAAAGAAAACTATCACTATTAATATCATGGGGCACCGATAGGTACTTGACACTGATTGACCTAGTCCCAAACTATGCAAGCAAAGCTTGTACTAAGGATACTATGCAAAGGAACATACATTTAATAATATATAACATACTTATATAAATACATATTTAACATAATAAATAATAATTGTATTATAAGTATTGTATTGTATACCTAACTCTTTATTGTAAATAAAACATGAAAATAACAGTTAACAAAGCAAAGTACGAAGACGAACTTATCCCTTCAAGGGATCTTTTTTAGTTAACCTTTGCACAATTGAAAGAACATCAGAAACAAGAGTAGACACTACAATGGAAAGACACTACAATTTTCAGTAGGCTTATAGTTTTGTAATTTTGTTACTGTTTTCATAATTTGAGTACCTACTGCATTCTGACAGTGACTATAAACAGAATTAGACTTAAAGCTAAATTAATTATTAATATTGTTTTATAATTTATTGCTGACATTGAAAAATTGTATTTAAATATTTATTTTTTGACTTATTTTGTTAATTAATTTTTAAATGTTTGTGCCATTATAAATGATGAATTATTTAATATTATTAAATGATTGCAATGCCCTTGCAGGGTTCACGTTATACTTAACTGTGTCTATTGTAAGATCTGTACACTATGTGAAAGCAATAAAGATTTTGATTTTGAATTTTGACCAAACATTTTTTTTTAAGTTAATGTAATGAGTAACAGTCGATTAGAATATTAAATATATGCCTCATATTAGCACGGAACCCTATACAGAGTGCCTCGGCACGTTCTTAGCCGGTTTTATACTGTACAAATGTTTTTGTACCTACTTCTTTTCAAAGACGACATTTATAAAGTAATATTGGTATACATACGTGTTACGCCATACCTAACATCCACCTGTCCTACTTTGTAAATAAAGACAGTAAGTAGGGTGACGGTATATGATCATGGCTGAAGTTGTCCAGAGCGAATTGCTAAAATCATGTTGTCAACTTAGCTAATATTTTCAGATTTGGATCAAAGGCAGGAGCATCCGTGCAAGCTGGAGTCTGATGCCGCATCAGAGTACAGTCGCATGCGCGCAGGCGTGGAACCAACACGAAGCCAGACCCTCAGACAGCTCAAACACGGCGACGGCCAACTATCATGCTACACTATTCCTGTTACCTTCGATTGTAATCTCAAACGCCAACATGTCAATCAACAAGCAACACCCCGTAACCGCCATGTTCACGCGTTACAGCAACAATCACGCCTGGTTACGCCCTTACAAAAACAAATGGTCATTAAACCACATGTTTGCAATGCTTGTGGCAAACGTTTTAATACTCTAGCAACACTTAATAGGCACATTATGATACACACAGGTGAGAAATTATTCACTTGTGATACATGTGACAAGCGTTTCATTCAAAAGTCTGCCTTGATTTCTCATTTACAAGTTCACACAGTTAAGAAACCATTCAAATGTGATACGTGTGATAAACGGTTTAGACATAAGTCGTCTTTGACAACTCACTTACGGATACATACGGGCGAGAAACCATTTAGTTGTGATTCATGTGACAAACATTTTAATCAAAGGGCGTCCTTGATTTCCCATTTGTTTATTCATAGAGCTGGGAAACAATTCTCTTGTGATATATGTGACAAGCGGTTTAATCGCAAGTCATCTTTGAAAGAGCACTCATTAATTCACACAGGTGAGAAACCTTTTGTTTGTGATAAATGTGGTAAGCGGTTTAATCACAGGAAATCCTTGACCATGCACATACGGAATACGCACACAGATGAGAAACCAATAAGTTGCAACGTGTGTCATAAACAGTTTACACTAAAATCGAACATGATTAGGCATCTTAGTGTTCACACAGATGAGAAACCATTTAGTTGTGATACATGCGGCTTGCGGTTTAGGCAAAGAACGGCCTTGAAAACTCATTTACGAATTCACACAGGTGAGAAAGCGTTCAGTTGCAATGTGTGTCTTAAATGGTTTGTAAGTAAATCTAGCCTTATTAATCACCTTAGTATTCACACAGATGAGAAACCATTTAGTTGTGATGTTTGTCACAAGCGTTTTAAAGCAAAGCTGACCTTGCTTTCTCACTTAAGTACACACACAGGGGAGGTATCGTTCAGTTGTGATATATGCCTGAAAGGGTTTTCTTGTAAATCATCCTTGAGTCGTCACACTCGATTAATGCACACGCACACAGATGTGCGACCGTTCTGTTGCGATGTCTGTCACGCACGGTTTAAAATGAAATCGCAGTTAGCTACTCACATGCGTATACATACTGGAGAGAGACCGTACGGTTGCGATGTGTGCGGCAAGCGGTTTAAAGAAGGGTCTGCTTTGAAAGCACATGTGCGAATACACACGGGTGAGAAACCCTTTAGTTGTGAAATATGTGGGAGGCAATTCAACCAAAAGTCGCCCATGAAAACTCATCTACGAACGCATACGAGTAAGAAAGATAAAACATAGCTACGTCTTCATAGACGTCGAAATGAACATTTACGACCGTATATTTAAGATTGGTTTTTGGAATCTTTTAATTTTTACTTTTTGCTACTTATCCCCCCGCTGATACACAACCACAGCGCTGGAATCGAAACTCGCATTATGCTTATACCGCTATATACAAAAACTTATCTTATGAAATTTTATTATAAACACTACAAAAATGTTAATTATAATTTGAGATATTAATTATACACATATGTACAGATAGCTGGAAAACAGGTTATGTAAGAGGAATTATCTATTTTGTTGTTGTAAATAAAAGTTTAAATACTCTGCAGACTTTAATTATTGAAATGAGCGATATACTATGATATGAGTAATAATTCTCCTAAAATAAGCGATTTCCCAATGGTTGCACGAAGGTAGGTTTTTTTTGGTATTTGTAGATCGATTGCTTACCCCCAAAAACTCCCACGTAGCAAATTAAATCAGGGTAGTTATTCCATCTGAGTTCCTGAAATAAATACTTAATTATTAATCGGGTGCCTACACTCTACACTACACAAAATGTGGTCTTCCAAAAAGCTAATACTTACTACATACTTACTTTAAGTATACCAGCTTATCGCCTAGGCCTAAGAGTATTAAAATGGCCTAGGCTAGGCGACTGAATCCTAATTTTTAAGCGCATTGCCTGCAATAAAATTATATTTACATATTTAAAAAACTTAAATTATGAATTCTATGGAAAATGTGAATTTATCTACTTGACAACTTGTTAAAAACGCTACGCATCCGTTAAATCTTCAAAAATAATTATAGAAAATTACATCTTTGAACTGTCAAAATTTAATATCAATCAATATCACGTTGACAGTTTGATAAACATCACAAAAATGCTTCAAAAGTGCTCAATTTTAATTTGTTTGCTGTTTGCTAATTAACGACTACGAATTATTACCTCTTTTTTGTGTATAATGAATGCAACCGGAGTAAATTTACTCCACCAATCTATCTGTGTGACATGTTTGAGTCGAGATAGGAAGCTGTTCCCTGTAAATGATTCTAAATCTCATGCTTCATTGTTGTTGAACGTAAGTTTCTTTCAATTCTTTTAATTAGTACACTACTGTAGAACCTTTTAAGCTACTACGAATTGGAAGGCAAAGCGTTGACAGACAGCGCTCGTTCTAAGGGGGGGCAAGCCGGGCATTTGCCCAGGAGGCCCCAGAGCGGCCAAAAAATGAGACTGCAAAATTGTCTTTAGCTATTCGGTTCACTATCTTTGCCCGCAGTGGCTAAAAAGCTGGATTGGGCCCTGTTGGCAGGCTCCTACTAGATGGACTGACATAGTGAGAATAGGGGGCAACCGGTGGATGCAAGTGGCGAGTTGTTCATTATGGCGTTGTATGGGGCCGGCCCTTGTTCAACAGTGGTTCACATCCAAGTGGAAGTTCAGAAGCTTTTTCACCTATGTGGTACTTATAAGTCATAGTAAGAAGAAAACAATGTATTAACTAGCCTTTAAAAAGTAGTCTATGTGTTATTACAGACATGCAGCTACTTACATTTTTTTTATTCAACAGGATGGCAAACAAGCAAGTGGGTCTCCTGATGGTAAGAGATCACCACCGCCCATAAACATCTGCTACACCAGGGGTATTGCAGATGCGTTGCCAACCTGGCCACAGCTAACCTAAAGAGAATACAAGTGCCAGTAATTTCACCGGCTGTCTTACTCTCATGCCGAAACACAACGTGCAAGCACTGCTGCTTCACGGCAGGATTAGCAAGCAAGATGGTGGTAGCTATCCGGGCAGACCTTGCACAAGGTCCTACCACCTGTAATACCAAGTTCCTTTCAGCCATTCTAGTGTGAAAGAGTAACTTCCAAACTGTTGTGCTTATAATATTAGTAGGATTGGTGAAACAAACTATTGGCACTGAGTGGAGGCCATTTTGGCTTAACATCATTATTGTTTGTTTTTTGTATTTTTTTTCTTTTTTGTCATGTGTTGGCTGAATAAACATAATTTTATTCTATTCTATTATTCTGTACATGTTTTTACATGTTCAAAACGAATTCAATTAACCTGACTTTTTGATCCTTCCAGAGATCAGGTTGCCTTTGAATTTGGTATGTATGTAAAAGAACCAATAACAATGTTATAATCAATGACTGGTTGTCAAAATACTACTTTTTTTTTTGTTTCTTCTTTCTGCAATGTGGCAATCTGTGAACTCAACACAATAAGCCAGTTCTTTGTCTTTTCATGTCTCTGTCATCAACTGAGAAATAATCCACTGAGCATCCCTTCAAGTGCTGTCATTGAACCTGCTTGGTAGAGCAGGGACACTGTGCTTCTTCAGTCTGTTGTAGTGCACGCTACCTGTGCCTTTCAGTTTTGTTGCCAATGAGGGCTATCGTTTTTTGTCTTACAGGTTTTAAGTATGGCTTTCAAAGTCTGTTATTACGGGTGTGAAAACAAAGTTTAGATTAAAATCATATTTAATACACCTTAAAACCGTACCATAAAATTATCGAGCATGCCACAGTGTTGCATAGTCCCCGTTTTGTTCGGAAAAAAGGGAGGACAAAGGTTTCCAAAAGACAAAACTGTCTCAAAACACAGACATTCATTGCCCCGGAACGCATATTTGCCATAATTAATTTAAGATATTGCAAAATTATTCTAATTATAAATAACCGCGTAGCTCACCCAAAAACAATGAGATTTGACATTTCGGAGACCTCACGCTACACTAGCGCCTCTAGTGGCGAATTCATACGCGATAGCCCTCATTGTGCTGATATTTAAGTCCAAGTGTATTAGCTTGTTGCTTATGTAAAAAGGTATGTTCAGCATTGTCCTCAACGTTTTATTCTGAAATCTTTGTAGTATTTAATATTACTGTTGCTCGCCGTCCCCCATAGTCAAAATACTACTTTATAAAAAAAATTGCTACTTGGAAATGTAAGCTGTTTATTACTTATACAGTTATCTGAAGATGATGCACTATGCTGGGAGTGCCACTTCTTCGTGCGGAAGGTGGCTGCGTTCCGGAGCCGGGCTGCGAGAGCACAGGCTCTCCTGGCCAGCGCGCTGCACCAAGCTAATGTTAGTATTGAGATGGGTGATCCCCTTGTGGAGGATCCTTTAGAGTGAATAACAATTTTTATTCAAGAACAAAACGATGAGGGCTACTTGACAGGCGAAATATCGCTAGATGGTGTTAGTATCGCAACGTCAAACGGACTCACGATACTAACGTCATCTATAGCTCACCCAACAAAGACCAAAAACTGCCTCTCAGGGTAAAAAACTCGTGTATAACCGAATTTTGGCATAGTTGTAGAGAATGGTGTCTTAAACCACATACTAAGTGCTGACGGGTGGGGGTGGAGCTAACTTGCTGTTAAGGTCCCAATTTTTTAGTTTTTCTTAAATAACTCGTAAACGCTGGCCCACAGCAAAAAATGTTCTAAGGCATAAGTAATTTGCATAAAATTCTCTACAAAAAAGATTCTATACATTTTTTCTCTGAGATCAATATTTCACGAAATATTGCGGGAAGATGGACAATAAAAAATAAGCATACTTCTTTAAGTATGGCGATAGATGGATGTTTGTTACTCTTTCACGCAGAAACTACTAAACGGATTTGCATGAAATTTGCCATACAGGTAATAAATACCAAGGGTAGATTAACATATAGGCTACTTTTTATTCCAACATAATCTATGGTTCCTGTGGGATCAAAAGGATCACAAAATTTTAAACTACATACTAATTCTGCGCGAGCGAAGTCGCGGGCAAAGAAAAAAGTAGCCTATATGTTAATCCAGGGTACATATTACCCGTACGGCTTTCATGCAAATCCATTCAGTAGTTTCTGCGTGAAAGAGTAACAAACATCCATCCATCGCCGTACTTAAAGAAATGTGCTTATTTTTAATCTGTTTATCTTGAAATCTGTTAGCTTGAATTCTAAAAAATTGAATCTTTTTTGTAGAGAATTTTATGTAGATTAATTATATCTTAGAACATTTTTTAATATAAAATATGGGATATAAAAAATGGGACCTAAATTTTTTCCCCGTTTTAAGAAGGATGGAGGGTCTCATTCTATCTTCGTACCAAATTTCAGCAAAGTCTATAACAAACACGCACATTCTCATTTATAAAAGCATATTAACAGCATATTATTAGAATGTATTACTATGAATTAACAAAAAATATTGAGAATATAAATTTTTTAGGTAACCAAAATCACCAGTCTCTCGAGTCTGATGATGACACCTGTATACCTGGACCTGGACATTAGTTTAGCAACACCCGACCTATCACAAGTAAATATAAAAGCAGAATCTGTAAAAGAAGAATGTGAAAATACATCATCATTTGAATATTCCACTGAAGACACTTGTAACAATACTATATCTTGTGATGGATCTAGACAAGGAATTGGTGATGATGATGAAAGTTTGTTACGAGTTTTAAATAAAGAAGCGGAAGCAAAAGATGATGAGAGGATTTGCGGTGAAGCAGTGGATGATGACATAGCCAATGCTAGTTTGAAGTCATTGCTGAGTATAAAAAGTAAGTTCTTCAGCTATTATTTTGATACAGCTTCCTCTCATAAAATGGGAGGCTTTGGGTGAGTCAAGTGTCAACAACACAATTTGCAGCATATTACATATTTTCTTAATTTTTATGTTCTTAACTTATCTTGCAATGTTCAAATTGTGAGTTAAATTTATAAATACTTAATGATAATTATTGTTAATTTTAATAATTTGTTAGTATAAGGGGCTGTTTCACCATCCATTGATTAGCGTTAACTGGCGGTTAGGTGTGATGCCGTCTCTATTTATTTTGTTCGAATAGACGGAGACGGCATCACATTTAACCGTCGGTTAACGCTAATCAATGGATGGTGAAACAGCCCCTAAATTAAGTATTTTATTTCTGTATTTTTTATGCTAATTATAATAGGTAAACTTTTAATTTTAACATTAATAATAATAAAATAACCGACCGGAGTCGCCGTAAATCAGTACTTTCTGGCACTTTTGTTTCTCCGAGTACTTGTTCGCCTTTAGTATTGACTTATCCTATCTCCTGAGGGTCAACGTCAGGAAAGGTTGCCTTCGGTAAGTATTCGGATGTAGACGTGGACGTGTTAGTGTACTCAGAGAAATAAAAACGCCACAAACAAACCAATTTCGGGCAGGTCCGCTTTCAGTTCACCCTCTACTTGCTCTGTTATTCTCATTATTATTATCAATCATTTAGTACTTAAAAGATGTCCACATTTGTACCTTTTTGGAAAGGTTATGAATTGAAAAAAATATTTTCGTAATTTGTACCTACGCTAAATGTCGTACATTTTTTTAATACGATCCGTTGAACGACTCGTTGATTTAAAAAACTTGCAAAAGAATTATTATTTTTTATTTTTTTTGTCGGAGGAATCTTTAGGTCACTGGCTACTAAAAATAAAAAAAATTGACTGTCCTCATGCATGTACTTTTTTTTTACAATTGCTACTGAGGTCGGAAGGCGGTGTTTTTTCGAAAAAAATTAAAACTAACATAACTCGAAAACTACTGAATTTATACCCCTGGTTGACTGGGCCAAAAACGTTTCAAATAACCCCTTTCAAGGAATAGGTCGAATTACCAGTCACCCTGTATACATTTCTATTTCAGCCTATTAGGGATAATGTGTTATTCATATTTATTTAAATAAATTATTTCAGATTCATTGATTATTAGTATACCACCGTTAGCAAATAAATATAAAGATGATATACTTACCACAGAAATAGAGGAAAATGACGTTCTACAACTAAAAGAGATTGCTAAAGGGGACTCTGAAAATATGTTAAATCAGTGTACTGAAGTCTCTTGCTACACCGATAATGTGTATTGTGATGAATCTAGTGAAGAAATGGGTGATGGTGGTGATGATATTTTATTACCAGTCTTAAATAAACAAACAGAAGCAAAAGGTGATGAAGGGGTTTGTGGTGAAGCACTAAGCAATGACTTAGCTAATGCTAGTTTGAAGTCGTTATTGAGTAGAAAAAGTAAGTTGTTGTTTTTAATAATAATGAAATTACTTATTTGTCGTCGTCGCACTGTTGTCCCGTAAACTTAGATATTACTTTATGTACTACGATATAAATAATAATTGTACAACAAGAGCATAAAACGAGTCATTTTACCTGAGTCGTTCATATAACCACTTGGAGCCGGTATGGCGAGGCTCGATAGACACGTCGAGGGAAAAATGGGCTTAATGCTCGAGTTATACACTCTGCTTTTTACTCCGATTGCGAGAAAATTAAAAATAGAACAGTGGAAACTGGAAACAATTGTTTACTTAATACACTTCATGTTCAGTAGACCACCATGGCTATCATCAGAATCATTTATGGTTCCCAAATCTCTTTTTCGATCAGCCCCTGCTCAAGCCAACTTATTTATATCAATCATTTTAGGCACGATAATCAGCAGCTCGCATTTGGCAAAGAAATTAAAAAACGATACAAGGGCAGAAGTAAACAAAGAAAGGTTATACAAGGAGGCCAATGAACCAGTAGAAAAAAGAACATCAGATGATCCAGATGCTACAGACAATGCTACAGAAGACAACTTCACGGTTGTAGTAATGAGTGAAGAAGAGATGTTAAAATGGAGGGAGAGGAAAAAGAATATGCCGCAATATGCGACCAATGCTCCTGCGTTAAGGTGAGGTGTTATCATGGAATCCGATCCCGTGAGAATGTACAAGGTGTTCATTAAATAACTGAAAACCACAGCTACCCCAACAGCTTTCTTAGGGTTCCGTACCCAAAGGATGCCAACGAGACCAGTAGGGCTACTACGAAATTCGAAAATCTAAGTTCGTAATCGTACCGTCTCCACTCCACTCACTCTCGTATTAAATAATATAAGCGTGAGCGGGACGGTACGATACGCACTTCGATTTTCGAATTTCGCAGTAGCCCTACTGTTACTGAGACTCCGCTGTCAGTTTATCTCTTGGGCCGTAATAGGTAGACACTTGAAATTTTCACACAGATAAAATATTACCATATAGAGGCCACTATAACAACAAATACTAAAAATAAAATAAAGTTAAAAATTAAAGTGGGTTTTCATAGAATGTCAGGATTGTCAGAGCTGTTCGTTATTAGGCGTCACAAAACCGACTCATTGTATGAAAACATTAAGGGGCTGTTCACCATCCATTGATTAGTGTTAAGTGACGGTTAAATGTGATGCCGTCTCCGTCTATTCGAACAAAACAAATAGAGACGGCATCACATTTAACCGTCACTTAACACTAATCAATAGATGGTGAAACAGCCCCTAAATACATTTTGAAAGGAAATTTACCTGCACTGCTTT
>NC_133501.1:1360843-1413069 GCF_025370935.1 Choristoneura fumiferana
AGACTAACAGAAAATATTGGTCACGCATTTTTTCATCTGTTAATCAAACAAAAAATGACAAAGGGCGCAAGACGCTGTTCTGCAATACTGAGTCAACTCACTGTCATTTTGCAATACCCATCAGGAGTGATAGAAGCCCATTAGGCAGACGACTATAGGTCCACTCCTGATGGCTAGTACTGAGGCACCGACTTCAAACTAGTACCTAGATTAAAGTTAAAAAAATAGGAGAAAAAGGTTTATTATTTTTTGATTTTCTGTTTTTTCGGCGGTTCAATTTTTTTTATTTTATACTTTTTTCTCACCCTTGGGGTATTTTTTTTTCCAAATTTATATAATACCAACTTCAAGTTATACCCTATCTAATAAAAAAAGGATTATGATAATCATTCTACTCTGTAAAAAGTTATGCCTGGTCATACATTACAATCAGTGACTGAACAATCAATAATCCCCTGTTTTCCTACTCTTAGGGTAGAAATATTTTTCCCAAATTGAAATGGGACCACCCTTGGGGTATATGTACCCTTTCCATTAAAAAAATAATCATCAAAACCGAACTACTCTGTGAAAAGTTATGCGTGGTCATACATAAAAAAAATATATACGCGTCGACTTGAGAACCTCCTCCGTTTTTATCGTCGGTTAAAAAATGACAAAGGGCGCAAGACGCTGTTCTGCAATACTGAGTCAACTCACTGTAATTTTGCAAAACAATGTCAAGTTTTAAAATTCTTTGCTAAGGGTTGACATTGAATTGCGGAATTAATAAAGGTTAACACAATATTGCAAAACAGCGTCCTTAGATGAAGCAAATTATCCAGATCGATTGGATTTTTCCGCGTGGGAACGCGTGTTACGTGACGTGTCTTAAATCTGCACCTGGCCATAGTAACTATATGGGACTGATTGGTACCGACAACTAAGGGACTCCATACATCCCTGTATTATTAGTATCTTTTTCTCAAGTATTTTTTTTCTTTAATTTTATACTGTAATTTTATTTATTTATTTATTTATTTGTAAAAACTCACACAGCATAACAGTTTGACACTAAAGCACTGAGTTTATATTTATATTTATTTGTAATTATTCATTTTGAAAAATGACTGCTAAGTTTCTTGCGGCGCATTCTTCTTGGCAATGATAGTTTAAAAAAACAGCCAAGTGCGAGTCGGACTCGCGCACGAAGGGTTCCGTACCATTATTTATACAATATTAGACATTAGCAAAAAAATCACGTCTGTTGTATGGGGGCCCCCCTTAAATATTTATTTTATTCTCTTTATATTATTTGTTGTTATAGCGGCCACAGTTATACATAATCTGTGAAAAATTCAACTGTCTAACTATCACGGTTCATGAGATACTGCCTGGTGAAGTCTTAGTAATAGGGTCCCGTTTTTACCCTTTGAGCACGGGATTGCGCCCTATTTACAGAATAATCGATTTCAATTTGACACGCCTGGTGCGTGGTGCGTGTGGCGTGGCGTCGCGTTGCAAGTGTGTTTGGCGAGCGAGGTGACTCACAGTGAACCCCCTCCCGCACACGTAGCAGATCTTATTCCGGGGGGGCAGGATGCCTTCATGCACGCGCCGCTTATGCTGGCACAGGTCCGCGTTGCGCAGAAAATTCTACAAAAAAAATAGGTACATGAAGAATTGATTGCATAATAGGAGAATGAATAAAATGAATAGCAAAATCCCGCTGTTATTACATGTCAGGTATTCTATTCTTGTGTGCGTACAGTGGCATCAACTTGACATTTGGTACGAAAATAAGAACAACATGACATAAATAAATAAATATCATGGGACACTTGACACCAATACAAACACACAAAATTGCAGGTACAGTAAAGAAAAGCTTATTTAATGCAATCTTGTATGCTGACCGTCTTGTATGATACCCGTGTGGCGTCGGGTTAGAATTACACCTCTCCATTTCTTCCGTGGATGTCGTAAGAGGCGACTGAGGATATAGGTTAAGGTATACCGTAGGCGACAGGCTAGCAACCTGTCACTATTGTACCGTTTTTGTCAAACTTAAAACCTAAAATTGCTAAAAGTGGCTCCGAAGCGGTAACGTTTCGTGTGCTCTGCCTACCCCATTTGGGAATACAGGCGTGATGTTTGTTTGTTTTTTTTGTTGTATGCTGACTGTACTTTTTTGCTGGTCTTCACTTCATCTTTGTCATTTCTTATTGATTCACAATGGAAAAAAATATTGTCCATTGCAATATTCACTGATGGATCTAACCGACTGATTAAACAGTTTTTTTTAACCTCTTCACCGCCACAAACGAAACGAAGTGACGTACTCTGTACGCCACAGAAAAACCAGCGACAAATCAACTTGATTTTTAATTCCATTGCAGAAGGATTAATTTCGAGTTGTCGTCATGTGAGGCATTCCATTGGCTGTCACGACTGGATGACTGGCGGTGAAGAGGTTAATCCAGGAAACAAGTCAATCCTGCTGCTAGTACCTTGTCGCACTGCTCGCATCTGTACTTGTACTTGCGCAGATGCACAAGGTCGTAGTGGTCCTTCATATAGATCTTCTTTGTGAACACTTTGTCGCAGCCCGGACACGGGATCCTGCAATTTGAAGTAGCCAATTTTTTTTATTAAATAAGAGTTGCGTCCCCTTAAGGTATAAAGACCAATGGCGTAGCGGAGCGAGGGCGAGGGGGGGCGGACCGCCCCGGGAGGCATTTTAGGGGGCGGCAAAATTCCATAGTAAATAATAGCTTGATAATAACTCGCACTTGTCCAGTTTTTATACCGTAGCTTGGTCCGGGGGCGGTGCCGCGCGCTGTTGCTGAGATGCCAGCGGTAGCGGTACACGTCGACGTATCTTTTGTCGCACTCGACGCAGTAAGCGCCTTGCGAGGGCGTCGTGTGACACACCTGCCAGAAAACATTTTTTTTAACGAAAGGTTCTCAGGTGCGGCGGCCATCCAACCTAAATGATACTTAATATTCCGGTAATACTCGTATGTGTTCGTAGAATAATATTTAACATTAAATAAGAATATAGAGCACTGTTCAAGTACGTTGAAGTACCTCAGCCTTCTACATGACGTTTTAATTTCGTCTGCAATCAATAGATGGCGTTGTCTGAGCAAACGTTGTGTTTTGAAAATGTTACCCTCTTTAGGCCAAAATCTAAGATTGTAAATTTCAAATTTGTCTCTTGAAGGTATTTCTAACTCGAGTGAAACCGAGCATTTACGTTAGTATTATCAATAAAATCGCAAAATCTGCACGTGTGAAAGCTGATGGGCTATTCGCGTGTGTTACCAATGGTAACTACTGGAACTAAAACTCCCATTGTTACCGTTTAAATTAATAATTGGTGGTTACTTCTGGCATGTTTTATATCTAGATCTATTAGTGTCAATGTTCCATGATAGATTCATTTAGTAGTTGCCAGAGATAACAAAGTAATGGTAACAGATGGTAACACTCTGGAAATTCGTTACCTTGTTGTGTAGCCACAGTCCGTTGTACCGCGAGAAGCTCTTGTCGCACTGCTTACACACAAACGGTGAGTGCTGCTTCCTGTTCCAATGACAAACATCATCATCATCATCTAACACATGTCGAGTCGAACAGGGCTAACAACTTTCGCTCCCTTAGACTCCAAGTGCCGGCTAAGCACCAGCAGATGTTCCTACACTCCGACTTCTGGCCGGAGGGTGTGGTCTTTCGTCGCTTTAGGGAAGCAAGTATGAAAATCCCTAAATAACTTTTTTTATTTTATTACCTGTTTGTGATTATATGGTACTGTTGTTTTATATGATTATTTTGTCATTTTTAAATTTGCAGTGCATTGATATGAACTGTAATGCTGTAAATTTTCATTGGTTAATATTAAAGTACCTGGGCGACGCTCGGGCTAAAACTCGGTACCAAGCGTTTTCCCAGAGATAAACCAAGCTAGATCGATTTTTCATCCCCGGTTCTACATACCAAATTTCATCTGAATCTTTGGAGCCGTTTCCGAAATTCTGATTATACAAGAATTGCTTGTTTAAAGGTATTAGATAGATAGATAATCAGCCGGAAGACGTCCACTGCCGAAAAATGGCCTTCCCCTCACAATGAACAACTCGACACCTGCATCCCCCGGTAGCCCGCAACTCTCACGATGTCATCATTCCACCTTGTGGGAGGCCTGCCAACGCTTCGTCTTCCTGTTCGTTAAGTTTTGAAAAATAAATGCTATTAGAAGAAAAATTATACTTCAAGCTATTTATTAGTAAGTACCTACCTGATGTGGTCCTTGATGCAATATCGCATCTTGAAACTGACACCGCAGTGGTGGCAAATGTACTTCTCATGCCATTCTTTGTAATGTTTGAAAAACTCACGTCGCGCTCTGAAATATATATGTGTTCATCTATAATTGAGGCCCAAACGAAACAAAAATATCTAACTAGTTTAAATGTAATAATGATTGTGTGCCCTGTTGGCATCCCGGATAAATGAAATAAGTAAATAAAAGCCATATGTTGCGAAACAAAGCTGAGAAAACATTTAATGGCGTGTGTTAAACAATCTGCACTGGGCCCGCGTGAGAACTACGGCTCAAGCCCTCTCAGTCTTAATGGAGGCCTGTTCTGCAGTGGGACTTGCTTGTTACTATACCGAACAAAACAGGTTTCTTTTATGAAACCGCTTATCAATTTTCAATTTATTTTGCTCTTATTATTATTCATTATAGCAGGAATTTTTTGAGGTGTCCCGATCTCGTTAACAGCCCACCTTTCGAACAAAGCCAATGTATTCTATTCTGCCCTCAACCGCATAATAATCAGTTTTAAATGAACGGAAATATAAAATAAAACTGTTCATTGAAATAACGACTTTATTGTTTAGAGCAGAAACTGCATTTTAAAATAAATACATGTTCGCAGATAATACTTTTCCATGTGGCTGCTTGTCTACGACGCAATCAATTTTGAAAAACATTATTTGCCAACAAAGATTTATTAAAAATGAACTCTGTGTTGTAAATAATAAAGTTGTTATTTTAATGAGCTATTTTATCTTACATTTCATTTCATTTTGTTCCAAAGGTTGGGTCTTAACGAGACAGGGACAGCTGAAATAATTCCTACTATACTAGATTTTGCGCCCAATAATATATGCCAATGCACTCCATGAAAATGCGTCATCATCATATCAGTCATAGGACGCCGTCCGCTGTTGGACATAGGCCTCCTGCATAGACCTGTTAAGCGAAGAGAGAACTTAAATCGGTTGAAAATTGGATTTATAATGATTTTGAACATGAAACTACCGTGAGACTCACTCATATTAAATATATTGACCCGGATAACTCACTCACTCACTCTCGGATCACGGTCACGGTCGTCTCACGTCTTAACGTCGTTTTTCGTCTTCGTCGTTGTGCGCGTGTTGCAACAGCCGCTGAGTCGCGTTGCTCCGAAGACGAAGGGCTACGAATTAGCCCGAAAGATGCCGAGCTAAACTCGATTTAAGGCGTGAGTTATCCGGGTCAGTATATTTAATAATGATTTTTTGAAAAATCAATATACATGTCTCTTTATCAAACACTTTTCTCTATGCAGCAAGTATAGGTAGAGTCATTCACGATGACGCGTGCCGTGGTTCTTATTAAAATGTCATTAATGTGACAAAATCACGCGTCTTTGTGAATGGCACTAGGTATATGACGCTACTTGCATGTGACGTCACATGCAAGTATGTCTTTCTCTGTCTAATCGTGACTTTCAAACCTTAATAACTTTGTTATTTGTAAAGGTAGCTTAAAATTTGTTTATCTATTCGATAACAGGCATTGGAAAGTTTTAATTTATAAAACATATAAAAATAGTCAAATACCATATTCGCTTGGCTTAGTACACTCACCCAAATTTCAATTTACACTTGATGCACTGAAAGGCCTTCCTATGTGTTTTCCAATGCGAGATTCTGTGTCGTTTGTGGTAGCAGGAGTAAGGACATAGCACACACACATACTTGTTATAGTGGGTAGCGATGTGTTGTACAATTTGATTTTTCTTGGATTTATGAGTGTGGCAGATGTCACATATGTATGTGCCTAGAGACTGGAAAAGATAAGTTTTTTTTATTTAAAATGAGATTACAATATGAAAACTTGTGGTTCGTTTATTTTTAATTCAGTTCCTGACAACCAAGGTTTTTTTAAATTCATGAATGAATAGAATATCTGGTTGTTTAGAATGCATATTTACTAAGTATGTAATTATATTTCTAAGCAAAATGAGTCCGATTGTATCTGATTGATCAACTGAAAGTGCAGCAAAAGAAAAATAATTAGATTATAACTGTGGTAGAGTCATTATTAAATGATCCCTGCACATTCGTAAGTTGTCTGGAAGATATACATTTACCTATCAACACCAAGTACAGCAGCATCAAAGTAATCTTAACACAGTGACATAAGGTTCAAATTAGCTTTACTCTTTAGCTAGGCTTGGTGTTGAATATTTATTAATTATTTAAGTAAAAATATGGGGGAGGGGGTTAGGACTTTGCTTAATTTTTGCTGACAAGAGGGACCCCACCTCCCCCTTATCAGCAAAAACGTCAGAAACTATTAAAATTCTGCTTAAGAACCCATTAAAAAGAAAATAAAAAGAAAAATATCAACCTGACTATGATATCTTTCGCTGTGGCGTGCCAATGCATTTTCATCCTTAAACCCAACCACACAGCTCTCACATTTGTATTTTTTCGTTTTATATGGTTCACTATCTCTTTCTTTCTCCAAACATAGTCTTATTTCTTCAGAACTTATTTTAATTTTTCTAAAAATATCTTTGTAGTCCAATATTACTTTAAATTTAGGTTTCTTATTTAACAAAGCCTTTTTCATAGCCCACTTATTATTTTTTACTTTTTTATTATTTTCTACAACTTCATTTAATTCAATTTTGAAAGACTCTATCTCTATGGTTTGTGTAAATTCATCTGATATGTGCCCAGTGTCGTCTTTTATATCATAGTCTATGGTTTCTAGTTTTGTATCAGTGTCTGTCTCGGTGATGTTGATAACATTTGTGCTTGAATCATTGAATATGACTGATGTTAGATTGGAAAGGGTGCTATATAGGTATGCCTGGAAAAATATGGAATAATTAATTATTATATGTTATTTTTTATACTCAATACAATTAAAAATAGTTTTTTATTCACTAAAAAACTGCTTAAGCTCTACAATTGTGTTATTTTAATTTGGTGATACTAAAATTTTGTTCATCACTATTATATGGGCCAATCAACTTTTTTACCCACACTAATCTGTTTGCGACATTTTTCAAACAATTGCAGATTTTTGTAAGTACCTAAACATGTTTTTTCTGTAATTTAATATATGGTGTACATGAATACATGCCATCCTACGTAAGTTCAACCTATTAAACCGTGAAATATCTTGTTGGAAGTACGATTTTTTGGTAACGCCAGAGACAATTTTGGTAACGCAGGAGACGCCCAAAGTGTCGGTAAAATAGTTGATTAGCCCATTAACATTGTTTCTCAGTAAATTATCTAAGCAGTTTAGAAAAAATGCAAAATAGTAATGCTACGACATATACTTTCAATTTTTTTAATTGTTCCAATTTCTTTTAACAAATCCCAGAAGTCAATGTGTTAATATAAAATGTAAGCAATCAAATGTTACTTAGTGTTTATGATTAAGACATCACTCTTAGTAAGATGCATTCACATTGCAAAACTCACCTGGCCCAATTGTAAAATTTCTGTAGCTCTCAGCACTTTATTTTGGAATTCTAGAATTTTTACCAGAACACTGTTGCATTCCCAGCAAATTCCAACTGACTTCATGTTACAAGTGCTCTGTTAACAATGAGTATTTGTTAAAAATATCATTTATCATCATCACCAATATCCAATAAATCATTTTAGTAAAAAAATAAATACTAGAACAACATGAACAAGTTTTTTTTCGCAAAATGGACACAACAATTTTTTTTTAATTCATATATTAAGACCTAAGACATATTACATTTGGTAGTATTACTTGCCAAACTGTAAGATTTAGTGGTGAGTAATAATAAATACAACTATTAAAACTAAAGAAAAGGCAATTTGGTCCTTGACCTTAGCCTGTCTGAACGGACTAATAAAGAAAAAAAATAACAAACAATTATAAAAGAAAGGAAAAATAAAAAATTAATTAATTCATTTTAAGCCTAAGTATAACGTTTTTTTTTTGTTGCATTAATACTTTGACTGATCCTGCTAAATAATACATTATTTACATTTATAGCAGCTTATAGTGACTTAGGTAGAGACTTTCCTTTCATTCTAAAACTTACACGTATTACTGTGCAAAATCATAATAAAACAATTTTCGTAAAACATAATACGTACCCAGTAAGTACACTGTGGTATTATTTTTCTTAGTATATCCATATTCGGTCCCAAAGGTGAGAGTTTTCTGCTTACACTTAAACAAGTGTGGCATTGTTGTGGAACTTCTTTAAAGTTAAACCCGTGCTTAGATTCTTCTTCGCAAATCATTCTGGCACAATAAAAATGTAAACTCAATCCCTAGCTCAAGTTAATTACATAGAAAATTTGTTTTATTCATATTCACATAAAATAATATAAATATTTAGACAACTTTACAAGAAAAAAATCTAAAAAAAAAACTATTTTGTTAGCTGTCAAGTTTCGGATAGGATGAGTACGGTACGGACGGTGAGGTGACACATGTCATTAAGCAATTAAAGGGTTGTAACAATGTAAATTCGAATCGATTTAATTATATCGATTCTCGATTAAGTATTCAATTGTCATATGCTAAGGGTGTGTAATCGATTTTATTAGTGATAGTCTATATTTTTAACTAGTTTTTGCCTACGGCTACATCCGCGTAGCAAGTGTTTTTGCTTGTCTATCGGGATCTCACAAACCATGCGGTCTTCTATGGCACTATATCAAAACTAATAACGGTAAAAAAATGAACAAAATCGGTAATAACAAAACTGAATAAAAAAGTAACAAAAGAAAAAAAACGCATTTAAGGGCCTTCGCTCTCGTACTAATTGACAGATGATGCGAGTCAGACGATTTGACAAGATTGTGGAATCGATTCGGTCGATAGGCAAAGTCAAGCTCTATTGAAATAGAGTTCCGTTTTACGCGATGAAAGTTGACGAGATTAAAATTTCTTTTTAATTTTAAAACATTAAAAAAAATTTTTTTAGTGATTTTTGTTTATTATTACGAAATCAATACGAAATATTTTAAGTTAAAAAGAATTTTTTTTTTTGTTCCCTCGGGATTTAAGTATATTTTTTTATAAATTATTGGCCTGAAACGTTCATGGCGTAAAACGGAAAAAACGCAAGTGTCTCGTCAGTCACCGTCAAAGAAGATAGGGTAGGGTTAGGCTACACTGGTACAGTCAGTAGTTAAATTAGTCAAATTACCAGGTTTATTATCGTGGGAATGAAAATAACAAAAAACGTAATAAATAAATAATAATAAAGAGCGCCTATAAATTATATTTAAAACGACCATAATGTAAGAAGTTCAGTATAAATTAACTTACTCTTATTTACTTTACGCTTCCAAGTGCAGTGTTTGTTGCTTGTTGTGTCGTTGACACTGAGCTAAATAATAAAATGTACGCTGTAAAAAGAGAATTTGGCGAAGAAATATGCCGCGGCTGCTTTAGTACGGACCGGAGACTGTCGCCGCTGGCAAATTATAATCTGTATTTCAGTCTTTTGGATGACAAACAAAAGTTGGAGGTAAATCGCAACTGTGATCGGTATCAAATTTTTATCATTCAAAAACATTCACCAAAAACCAGAATTCATCATCAGAACAACACAACCATTCACCATGCCACCAGATGTTACACGTAGCTATGGCTATGATAACCTCCTGTGGCCCAAATCAAATATTAGTTTTGTGAACATGAAACTATTTCACATATACGAGAGTTTGATGTCAAATACAATACACAATAATTCCTATATAAAGAATGTTGAAGGTAGGAGGATAAGGTAGCAACTGAGAAAATTAGTTGTTTTTACATAGTTCACTGACATAGCCCTCCAAAAAGTAACATCTGATTCAATAAATTATCATGATTTTCATGAAAAGTTTGTCCAACCAGGCATTGAAGTCTCCGGCGATGCAGCTGTGTTGGGAATGCAATGCCTCTCTGCGCAGGTTGAAGTTGTTCCAGACACAGGTGCAGCAGGCTCACAGGCTGCTGCATGAACTGGTGGAATTGGAGGGGCAATTGGTGAGTGTTAGCACAGTAAGACATCCCAGCATTATCAACGATGCATATGCCTTATAATTGTACTTAAAAAAAAATTTTTTTCTTTGATGTTTTTTTCCCTTTAGCCTGCTGAAGGATTATCCCAACTTCACGTTTGTTATAAACAAGATTATGATGTCATAATTGAAGATGATCTTGATGATATTGAAGAACAATTAATAATTCCAGTCAAAGAAGAAACTAAACTTGTATTTAATGAAAATTTAAATCCAGATGATGATCACACTTTTGAAGATACTGATACTTTAGAGACACATACTGAATTAGATTTATTTGTAGAAACAATGGAGAACAGTATAGTAGAAACTATACCGAGAAAGAAATACAAACGTAAGCTTAAAAGAGTGAATACTAAGAGTTCTCTGGAAACCAAAATTAAAAAAAAAAAAATTGAAACTGTTCCAGTTAAAAAAGGGAATAGACCAGGTTTAAGAAGTTCGAGAGATATTATTCGTCCATTGTATCCAAATAGAAACAATGGTAATAAAAACGATGTGAAAAAGACTAAAATTAGAGTAGGTAATACATTAAAAAGAAAAATTAAACAATCAAATCGTAAGAGATGTTTGAATCGCAAAGATCCAATTCAAAATGTCAAAGTGAAGAAAGAAAACCAAACACCAGATGTTGGAGACACAGCAGCAAAAGATTTACAGAATGAAGTCACTAATGATGACGGTGCTGAAGGAAGCGCAGATTTAGAGCTAGGAAATGTAAAAGATCAAAATACAAAAGAGAAAATTGAAGTTGATATTCATAATATTGAACAAGAAAACCATTCAGATGAAAGTGACAGTGAAAATGATAATAATGATCCTGATTTTGAAGAAAAAGATGGTATAAATTGTTATAAAACTTTACATAATTGTGTAAAAATTAAGAGAAAAGGAGTAGGAACTAGAGACAAGTGGTTAAACAGCGTTTGCATAATGTTTAATATAATTGAAGAATTGGATGAATATTTTACTAAAGTTGATTTAGGCCCTGAAGAAGTCAAACATATTCTAGATAATGAACTTTCATATGTAAGTGAAGAACAGCCGTACGGCTGCAATTATTGTGGTATGTGCTTCCAAATGCACAAAACATTAGCCATACATAAAAGAAACCGCCATAAGCAAGTAAGTTAATACATTTCATTTCATTCATTTATTTTGATTTTATTATTATTATTATAACTATATCACCACCACCACACTACACTGGCGCAGCTGTAACATTTGGTATCTCTAATAATGAACTCTGATTGAGTTCGAAACAAGTTGGCGTAGGGTGATGGTGATAGTTGGGTTTGTGTGGTATGTCTGTTCTTAGCATGGAAGCAGAAGAGCTGTATGAACACACATTTGTTGCATTAACATAGCTATTGTAAGGTCGTGGGTGTTTGTATGATAGTTCATTGATATAGACCACCGCAAAGTAACGCCTGATTTAATTCATTATTTAAATTAGTATGTGTAGGGAATGACGCACTTTTCGCTCCCGCTTCACAATATACTATTTTCAGATTGCCAGGTGCACCAATCCGGTGTACTTGATGTACCGTTGCAACATTTGCCATAAAATTGTAAGACAAGAACACACAGAGGCACACATGAAGTATTTGCACCGCCGGCGGTACTCTTGCAAGGAGTGTGACAAAGAATTTTGGTAAGTGACAACTAGTAAAATGTTTATTTCCTCAATTTTTAGTTTCAGGTCCGCAAGACATCTCTTTTTAAACCCCGACGCAGAAAGAGGGGTGTTATAAGTTTAACCACTATGTGTGTCTGTGTGTCTATCCTCCTAACGTCCAGAGTCCTTTATAAAGGACTTATTGTAATTTGAACTTTAAACTCTATCATAAATGACATAAAGTTTGATATTGAAAACACAAACTGAAATATAGATGCACAGAAAAAACAGAAAAATAAGACCATCACTGGGAATCGAACCCAGGTCCTCGGTAATCCGTACCGCGTGCTATACCGCTACACCACTGATGGTCATCAGTGACCATCAGTGGTGTTTGTATTTTTGATGGTCATCAGTGACCATCAGTGGTGTAGCGGTATAGCACGCGGTACGGATTACCGAGGACCTGGGTTCGATTCCCAGTGATGGTCTTATTTTTCTGTTTTTTCTGTGCATCTATATTTCAGTTTGTGTTTTCAATTTCGGTTTTACGGGATGACCGTAAAAGTAAAAATTTGGAATTGAATCAAAAATACAAAAAGATTCCAAAAGACCAATCTTAATAAAGTTTGATGTTCATATATCATATATTTTTGCAGGTGGTAGGACCTTGTGCAACCATCATCTTACTCGCTAATCCTGCCGTGAAGCAGCAGTGCTTGCACTGTTGTGTTTCGGCGTTGAGAGCAAGACAGCCGGTGAAATTACTGGCACTTGAGGTATCCCATCTTAGGCCTCTAGGTTGGCAACGCGTTTGCGATACCCCCGGTGTTGCAGATGTTTATGGGCGGTGGTGATATTTTACCAGTTTGCCATCCAGTCGTATAAAAAAAAGAAAAGTAAATTCATGTTTGTTTATAGGAACATAGAAGAAGGCAGGAGTCACTTTATGGAGTCCCATAAGCAAAAACGTAGCTGTAACCTGTGCGCTCACATTAGCTCGACTACGAAAGCTTTGGAGGCGCATGTGAGGTTAGTACCACTTTCGACAACCCCCCTCCCTCCCATATTCATTCATTAGTCATTCAGGGCAATATTCATTAGTCATTTTATCGAAGTATCAGACCAGCGTTTCTTAACCTCGGCTCGAGTGGTACGAGGGTCATGCCAAAAGAAATTGCTATCTATTTTTTCGAAGTATTCACCGTGAGCATGTACCAGGTCCTCAGTAATCCGTGCTTCGTGCTATAACCCCTACACCACTGCTGGACAGGAATCTAGACACGAATTTTTCCTATGCATACATATCTCAGGTTGCTTATTTCTACTATGCTTCTTAAGCAGCAGCACTAGCGACATCTATGTTTCGTCGAGAGACCTGAGATATGTATGCATGGGAAAAATTCGTGTCTAGATTCCTGTCCAGCAGTGGTGTAGGGGTTATAGTACGCAGCACGGATTGCTGAGGACCTGGGTTCGATTCCCAGTGCTGGTCTCTTTCTGGTTTTTCTGTGCATCCATGTCTCACTTTGTATTTTTGATATGGTTTCACGGCCTCACGGGATACCCGTAAAAGTAACAAATTTGGAGTTGAAATAAAAAATACAAAAAGACTACAAAAAAAATCTAAATAAGTGCTGTTTTTATATTTTATAATCATGTTTAGCGGTATTTTTAGCATAGGCGTATATAGAGGGCCGGGTGGGCCGTGCCCACCCCAGTATGGTCTAGTGCCGCCCACCTCAGGATGTTGGACTACTGATTTAAAATTCTATAATACTGATATCTTCACACAAAAATCCAGGCCATGAAAAATAACCCTAGACTAGATACGCCAATGATTTTTAGTTATATAATGTATACTTTGGGTCGCCAGGCAAAAAGGTTAAGAAACGCTGTACAGTCGAATTCATAAACTTGTGAGCAAAAATTTGATCAAAAACATCTGAACACGACTCTCTCGATAACGGCGCGCGGAGAGATTTGCCTTTAGCATCAGAAATGAGGAGATAGCTTGTTCAGTGGCAATGGGAAAGGAGGTAAACCCTAGTTATCTTAATAATTTGTAACGTTCGCAGGCAACGGCACACCCCCGTGCCGTGCGACATTTGCGGCAAGAAGACAAGCGGCACAGAGAGGCTGAAGCTGCACCGGCGCCGCCACCAGACAGACGACAGCACGCCCGAGCAGTGCTACTGCGTGCCGTGCGACAAACAACTCCCATCCGTCTACGCTTACGAGCAGCATCTTAAAAAAAGCAGCGTGCATAGTGGAAAGACGCCAAGGTAAGTCGTCACCAGGGGTCGGACAAAAAGTGCCGATGACGTCAAACCACTTATAGGATTTTGAACATGAAACTACCGTGAGACTCACTTATATTAAATATAATGACCCGATGATGATTATGTGCGCGTGTTGCAGCAGCCGCTGAGACGCGTTGCTCCGAAGACGAAGGGCTACGGATTAGCCCGAAACATGTCGAGCTAAACTCGATTTAAGACGTGAGTTATCCGGGTCATTACACTTATAGGATGATATCAAATAGTATTTTTGATATTTTATTCACTGAATTCCATTGATTTATTTACGATTATTTTGTTACTTCATTAATGCTACTTTGTTACTACATGTCACACGGCAGTTTAAATAAAAACATCATCTTGTGTGCAAGATTACTTCATTTTTACGTCATCCGCACTTTTTGTCCGACCCCTGGTCATCACTAGACCCCGTTGCGCGTTGTATCTAGCGCGGAGACCCTAAGAGCTTGTGCACGCTAGCGTTATTGCCGGCGGTTTCTTGGCGGAGCGCGCACGTGGCGAGAACGCTGCAGTATCTCCGCGATTATCTTATTTTCTTAAGTTTTTTTTTTCTATATTGTACCGTTTTTACCACGTATATCACGGACGCTACATGGGCTAGACACGCCTCTGACAGCTTGAGGTCCAATGGCCGCCATACCGCCGCAAAGGAATAATTTTTTTTTTCGCAAAACGATTTCGTGACTACTTTAAAAAAAATCTGAGTGGACCTTTTGTCCTCCCTTGTTTCCGAACAAAACGGGGACTATGGAACACTGTGGCATGCTCGATATTTTTATGGTACGGTTTTAAGGAGTATTAAATATGATTTTAATCTAAACTTTGTTTTCACGCCCGTAATAACAGACTTTGAAAGCCATACTTAAAAACCTCACGCAACAGTGCGCCATCTAGTGAGACAAAAAACGATAGCCCTCATTGTCTCACGATATTTACTTATTTCTTATTGTTCTTTCATGTATGTGTGTGATGTGTGATGTCGGTTTGCTTGCAGAATCCCGTGCACGAAATGTGGGAAGTTGATGGCGGACAAAAATAGTTTGCAATTGCACTACGACCGCTTTCACAGCGACAAGACGAAGTTCCAGTGCCCGCAATGCGACAAAGTAGGTAACATTCTATATTTCGGTCAATACGGTATTTGATTATTTTGTATGTGTTTTATAAATTAAAGCTACACAATACCTGTTATCGAATAGAGAAACAATTTTTAAGCTACCTTTACAAATAACAAAGTTATAAAGGTTTGAAATTCAAGATTAGAAAGAGAAAGACGTGACGTCACACGCCAGTACCGCCATACTTGCTGCATAGAGAAAAGCGTTTGAGAAAGAGACAGGTATATAGATTAAAAAATCGCTATTAATCCAATTTTCAGCCGATTTAAGTTTTCTCTTCACTAAACACTGTCTGTATATCTATATTTTCATAATAATATTAAGATATGGCAAATTCAGAAGTTGTCAAATACCGTATTAACTTTTTAGCTTGTTGTCATGGTTAATTTGGTATGTAGGTCTAGACCTCTGGAATAACACATAGGCTACTTTTTATCCCCATATTCCCAAGGGAAAGGGATAAAATCTTGAAATTTCAACCGCTAGGTTTAGAATCTTGAAATTTTGGACAATTGTTATATACAAAATCTCAATGAAGACCTGCAAGGAATTTTGTAAAATCACAGAATTTTAATTCTAACTACCAGATCGAATAGTTTACGCGTGTTATTTATAAATTATAAATAAGTTTTATTAAAAAAATGAATTAATTTTAAATTGCCGATGCAAAAAGAGTTTGTGTATGAACATTTTTTTCTCATTCCAGTATTACGGTCGCAGTTGTGGGCTGCGCATGCACATTGACTCTGTGCATCTGAAGAAGAAGCTTCCGAAAGACAAACTATGCAGCATGTGTGGCCGCGGCTTCTCTGTCAGTATAAATAATAATAATAAATATATAGGGTAAATCGTCAATAACTGGCCACCTTATACTAAAAATGAATTCTATTTGTAGGTGACCAGAATTCATTCAGTATAAGGTTATCGAAGGGTGGCCAGTAATTGACATTTGACTCCTTAAACTAAAAAACCGGCCAAGAGCGTGTCGGACACGCCCAAGATAGGGTTTCGTAGCCATTACGAAAAATTCAAGTAATATTTTTCTTAGGATTTTGTATTGTGTACGGAATCTTCCAAGTTTAGTTATATTTTATACCTTAGGCTGCTATTTACCTACTCTTAGGGGCTGTTTCACCATCCATTGATTAGTGTTAACTGGCGGTTAGGTGTGATGCCGTCTCTTTTTGTTTTGTTCGGATAGACGGAGACGGCATCACATTTAACCGTCGCTTAACGCTAATCAATGGATGGTGAAACAGCCCCTTAAAGTACTAATAATTCATAATTGTCCTTGTAAATTGATGTACTTACTACCATCTTAGTTGACTACGAAACCCTAAAAATGAACCCTATTTAGAGTTGACTAGAATTCATTTTTAGTATAAGGAGGCCAGTTATTGAACAGTGACTAGTAATTGACGATTTACCCTACTTAGCAGCACAAAGTGCCCATTCTACATGCATAATTACAGGTAGAGTCATTCACGATGATGCGTGCCGTGGTTCTTATTACAATGTCATTAATGTCTAATTTTGAGAAAATCACGCGTCGTCGTGGATGGCACTAGGTATACCTGTTTCTGCATACATTGGAGGGTCAGA
This sequence comes from Choristoneura fumiferana, assembly GCF_025370935.1. Lineage (NCBI taxonomy): Eukaryota > Metazoa > Arthropoda > Insecta > Lepidoptera > Tortricidae > Choristoneura > Choristoneura fumiferana. The sequence goes on from NC_133501.1 coordinate 1,377,844, forward strand.
TTTTTTGCCACTAAATATTGTAGTGGGATTAACTCCGGTGTGGTAGTTTTTAGGGTTCTGTACCCAAAGGGTAAAAACGGAAACCCTATTACTAAAACTTCGCTGTCCGTCCGTCTGTTACCAGGCTGTATCTCATGAACCGTAATAGCTATACTCCGTTTAATTTAAGGTTTGAATTAACGGTCAAATTGTAACACACGTTTCTCGATATTTCGAACACAAATGGACTAAAAATACATACATGTACATTTATTAGCGTTATTTATTATGTTTTTAGTATAGAAGTTCACACAGTTTTAAATAGTTCCGTTGTTTCATTTAAAAAAGTGCGCAAAATTTACCGTTAAGTTAATGTTAAAATAAATGGAGTATAGACAGCAACGTTACAGAAAAACTAAAAATAGACCAGCCGAACAAGTCGCAATCCGTGCTGCGCGTAACCCTACATGGACAAATAAATCGATGTGCCCGATATTTATGCCTTTAGGTATTCAACACAGCCCTTACAGCATTATACACTCTACTACGTGATCCCGCAATAAAACATTAAGTCAGTTGAACTACTGCACTAACAAACGCTATTTTTTTGCCGTTTTTTGCTCGATATTAATCGGCAACGGGTAGACGCTTGAAATATTCATTGAGTATTTAGTCGTATATTCACTTTGAAAATAAATAGTTACATTAAAATAAAATAAATGTTTAAGGGGCGGCTCCCATACAGCAAACGTGTTTTTTTTTTGCTAATATCTCATGTTGTATAGATAATGCTACGCGAGTCCGACTCGCACTTGGCCCTTTAAATGTTCTCTGTTTAATGAATTCCTTTTTTTTTCAGCATTCTCGCGTCCTGAAGTTCCACATGCGCACGCATACAGGCGAGCGCCCCCACGTGTGCCCGCACTGTCCCGCCGCGTTCGCTCAGCCCTACCCGCTGCGGAAGCACCTCGCTTCGCAACATGGTGAAGCCCCCGCTGCACTAAACAAAGAGGCCCCCACGACACAAGCGTGAGGCCCCCGCAACTGACGTGTGGCCCTTGAAATAGATGTTTAGTTGCGAGCGTCCCTACGTATGTCCGCACTGTCCCGCCGTGGTGAAGCCCCCGCTGCACTAAACAAAGAGGCCCCCACGACACAAGCGTGAGGCCCCCGCAACTGACGTGTGGCCCTTGAAATAGATGTTTAGATGCGAGCGTCCCTACGTATGTCCGCACTGTCCCGCCGTGGTGAAGCCCCCGCTGCACTAAACAAAGAGGCCCCCACGACACAAGCGTGAGGCCCCCGCAACTGACGTGTGGCCCTTGAAATAGATGTTTAGATGCGAGCGTCCCTACGTATGTCCGCACTGTCCCGCCGTGGTGAAGCCCCCGCTGCACTAAACAAAGAGGCCCCACGACACAAGCGTGAGGCCCCCGCAACTGACGTGTGGCCCTTGAAATAGATGTTTAGATGCGAGCGTCCCTACGTATGTCCGCACTGTCCCGCCGTGGTGAAGCCCCCGCTGCACTAAACAAAGAGGCCCCACGACACAAGCGTGAGGCCCCCGCAACTGACGTGTGGCCCTTGAAATAGATGTTTAGTTGCGAGCGTCCCTACGTATGTCCGCACTGTCCCGCCGTGGTGAAGCCCCCGCTGCACTAAACAAAGAGGCCCCCAAGACGCAGCGTGACAGAAAACAGAAAATCAACTTCCCACTACAGAAGCATCTCGCCACGCATCATGCTAAAGGCCTCCGTAAAATAAGAGCAAGCGTAACAGATCAAATCAGTGCTATGCTCACATTTAAAAAAAAAAGGTAATTTTTGTTATGAAAATTGTAATTAGGGGTTATAAATATATTTTCGAAATTATAATCTTTGTTTTTTTCGACTGAATCTGAAATAGAGTTTAAATAGACCAAATCCACCTCCACCATCCATCATCACCGTCTCCATGCTAATATTAAAAATGCGAAACTGTGCGTGTTTGTATGTTTGTCCGTCTTTCACGTCGAAACGGAGCGACGGATCGACGTGATTCTTGGCATAGAGATAGTTTATGGGCTAGAGAGTAACATGGGCTACTTTTTTTTCCCGGAAAAGGCACAGTTCCCCAGGGAACAGGGCGTGATAACCGAATTCCACACGGGCAAAAGCTACTCGTAGTAATATATAAGTGTAGCGCTGATCAGTGCCAAGTCATATGAAGGGTTGAAGTTAACGGAAATCCGAAACATCACGTTGAATAAATGAGACATTTAGTATGTTGTATGATTTATTTATGAGCGGAGCGGAGATGCGCGGTGAGCGACTGTTTCTGCGTGAACGCCGCCGAGCAGAATTCGCACCCGAACGGACGCTCGCCCGTGTGCGTGCGAACATGGTTGTCCAAGATTCTGTTATTCTGAAAGAAAAGCATAATATATAACTTTTCATCACACTTGCTCGTAAACAGTGTCGTAACACGCAGGCTATCTTGGTTGCAACCCCCCAAATAAAACCCTCGACCTTAATGTGCTTATAAGACACAATGTACTATAACAAACTTACAAAAGCGGAAAGGGGTCATTCATAAATTACGCTGAACCAATTTTTACCATTTTTAGGGTTCTAATCTGTAGCTGGAATCCTTATAGTTTCGTCATGTCTGTCTGTCCGTCCGTCCGCGGCTTTGCTCCGAGACTATATGTGGGGCCACATGCAGTCACTCGACGCTCGTTTGTTTCCAAAGTCAAATATGGTCGCGTGTCATTTAGCGATTAAGCTGAACATGTTGAGCTTTATCGCTGGAAAAAAAGTCTTCAATTTCGGCAAACACCTACCGTAGTAAGTAGACCAGTTAAGTTAGTTTTTAGTTTGGTTGGAGACTGAAAACCAGCGACCTCGCTGAGTCTCTTGTCCATTTTGCCTCACTTAATAATGTTATCTGTCTTGTACCTATTGTAATTTTTGGTTTGTGATGGTGAATAAAAAATTCTATTATTATTATTAAAGTGTTTTTTTTCATTCACTCGAATTTCTTTTATTTATACAACTGCCAGGACTGCTACTAAATGAGATTATGAAATCAGCTTCCAAGACCAAGACCATTCCTGCAAGAAGCTATCTTGTGGCTGCGACTCGACGCTACTTTTTTGAATAGCGGGAAATTCAAAATCAACTTCAAAATGGATTTACGTGACCAGATATTTGGAAGAATTATATTTTTTCTTTTAGAAATATTAAATTTGACTCGCAAATGTGATGAAAAACATTGTATGTCGCACGGGCGGTACCTACTAGAATTACGAACATCGACTCATTAAAGCCCTCAGTCTTCGACTTCGGGCTTCGAATAGACTCTCGTTCGTAATTCCTTATTTACCGCCCTTAAGACACAATGTACTATTTCAGTACCAATATATTTTCGCCTGACACGTTGCTAGTACGGTTTACGGTAATGGTATGCTACGGTGTGATGGGTTGTCAACCTTTACTTTCAAACTTTGAATACGTACATTGAACCCCTTTCCGCAGTACTTGCACAGTTTATTCTTCGGTTTAGGCAACTTGTCGTGAAAATACTTTTGGTGGTAACGCAGCCGGTGTCCCGTCAAATAATACTGAAACAAAACACGAACTCACTCAACTGTCACTAGTTCTTGCTATTCCACACTAGATGTCGCTAGTGTCGCCACAACTTTTATGCACACCACAGAAATGTACAGATATAGTGAATAATGTGTTTCCATAGGAAAAGATCGGATCTCAGTGCGATAAAGACGGCAACTACTCTATGACATTGGTAATACGCACATTCTGGTATCAGTTCAGTCTCCATCATTCTGTCAGAATGACGACAGAGTTACCGTGTAACCCTCGCAGATTGACGGTCTGATGAAAATTAAACGTTTTCAGTAATATTCCGCAATACAATACAAGTATTCTTTACTGAACACCACAAATCAGTACAAAAAATGTATAATATAAACACAAAATCAGGGTAGACAATAGGCGGTCTTGTCGCTTAAGAGCGATCTCTTCCAGACAACCAGTCAATGTGAATGACAGAAAATCAGAATGAGCGAAGTCTACCCCCTATTGAAATGTAAACTGCGAACCGTATCACAAATGGCACAGTGGTAGTCGCTCTTCTTCAAATGCACAAGCTTGTAATGATTCCTCATGCTTATATTCTTCGTGTACACTTTCCCGCAATCCGGGCACGGGTAGCTGCAACAACAAAAAAAGAACGATAGTACATTGTGTCTTAAGGACGGTAAATAAGGAGTCCACTACTGGAGAAGCACGTGTGGGATTGAGAGGCTACAATAGAGAGATCTCTCCAGACAGCAGGGCTACTACGAAATTCGAAAATCGAAGTTCTATCGTACCGTCCCGCCGACACTTATATTATTTAATACGAGAGTGAGAGTGACGGTACGATACGAACTAGGTGTTATGCCTGGGGACCGAAGTCCGAAGGGAGAGCGTCGAAAGTTGTATACATAAGCGTCCGAGTTGAGAAACTCCGATGACGCTAAGGATGTGGGGTTTCAATATTTGCCCACAAGATGACGCCAGGAGTCGCCACAACTGAAGCAGTGCAAGTATACTTACGCGCGAGTGGGTCGGTGTTTCACGCTAGACCTTATGTGTATATTGTAGGTGGCGCTGTTCATAAACTGCATATTGCACTCCACGCAGTAGTTTTGCTCGCTCATGTCCACTTCGTGTTTCTCTTTCTGGTGGCGTTTGTAGGAGTCGCGCGTAGAGTACGTCACGTTGCATATGTTGCAATTGTAAATCGTGTGGAGTTTGCTGAAAATTTTAATTACGATACATTCTTGCTGTTTCCCACAAATTCGGCTGCGAAATATTGCTTTTTTTTAATACGTCAGCCGCAAAAAACACGCGTGTACAATTATTGTAAGATTAGGTGTTATAGTTAAATAAATACTGAATTATAATTACTATGCAATTTTCTAGCGTAAGAATATTTTTAAATAAAATACAATTGTGTAGAAGTGTGGCGTACAAAGTTTTGACCTGGCACTGGAAGGCAAATCAGGCTCTGAAATTATTTTAATAATTACTTTAAATACACAAATTAAATATACGTACGCAATATGTGAAATCAAGGTCTTTTTCTTCAAATAGTTCTTCCCACAGTGATCGCAGACGTGTTTTTCATGTAATTCTCTATAGTGGTCGAAGAACTCGCGCCGGTTGGGACATCTATTGAGAAACACAGAAAACATAAATAACGTCAGAAGCGACATCTACTAATCTAGTGGGCACAAACGTCTTACATAGGTCATCTAATGTCGGGTCCACACGTTTGGGAAGCGTGCAGAACACGGAAAGCAGTCACATGATAGATTAAGACCATTTTAGATGGAAAGATCGAAGAGAACGCTCAACTAACCTAGGTCTGTCGCTCACTAGATAAGATAAGATAAGATAAAATAATTTATTCAATATTTTCAGTACAAAATAACAATATTACAATATTTTACTAAATTCTATGTAACACGTGCTATAGTCGCCACATTAACAACCCAAATCACATGGCCAGAAATGATTCTGTGTTTAGTCTGTTAAAGTCACTCGAACCGCATGCCATGGATAAGGTAAGGCCCTGTCGCTCACTAGATGGCGCTATTGTCGCCACAACAGATACGAAACAAACCACACTACACGGCCAGAGATGATTTAGTATATCTCCAGTGGTTCAGTATATCTCCCCGTGTAGAAAGGCAAACAAAAGACTACTCTAGTAACTTAGGTTTTGCCCTGTCGCTCGCTAGATGGCGCTATAGTCACCACATTCGATACGAACCCGGAGCACACGGCCCGAGACGATTCAGTATTTGGTCTGTGATACTCACTCAAAGCGCATCCCGCAGACTCTGCACTCGCGCAGCCGTCCGTGCGGGCCGTGCGTGAAGTGCGCGTACATCTCGCCGCGCGTGTAGGTGCGCGCGCCGCACAGCTTGCACACGAACTGCACGAAGTGGCTGCGGATGTGGTACGCCAGCTTAGACTTCTCCCCGAATCTGAAGCCGCACACGTCGCACTCGTATTTGCCTAGACGCTGTTGAAAAACGAACTATTGACTGAGTGAAACATGTATACCCAGACGACATTGCCTATAGGCAGGGCGGGATTTACCATTAGGAAGAGTAGGCATCTGCATAGGGACCCTGCAGCGGCTGGAGGCCCCGCTGCAGAGAAAAAATTAGAAATGTTTCACGTGAAAATTTAATTGGATTTGTATCTTCAGTGTCTACTCTACAGTTATAAAACTTGAAAAGAGCTGATCTTCAAACGGCTAAAAAGGGGCCCCGAGTACTGCATTCTCCCAAGGCCCCGAAATGATTAACCCCTCGTATTTTAGGCGCTGATCAGTGCCAAATTTAATTGTATCTTTTAGTATTTTTTTTAAATCAGCAGAATTTGTGCTTATTAAAACAGATGAGACTAGAATTCAGTACTTTTTTTAGTTCCCGCATGCGAGGGGTTAATCCGGCCCTGCGTATAGTTGAAGAAACTTATACAATTTCCCTCTTGAATGTACCATCAACCAAATATGTGGTCTACAACCCTAAAGTTGATAATCGTTTGCATGTCATAAAACAATAATGCCAATAGACGTGTCTCTGTCAATTAGAAAGTTCGACTTAGCGACATATTTAATTTTGCACGAATATATATATTATGTAAACTATGCCGACAAAATGGTACAATAAAAAGTTCAAAAATTTTTTTTTTAGAATACCTCCCATAGTCGTAACCTTGTAGTGTAGGGTATCGTTGGATAGATCTTTTAAAACCATTAGGGGGTTGATTCAGTGATTGGTTTGCAAAATATTCAACTTTAAAGTGCAAATTTTCATTAAAATCGAGTGTGGGGGACACGCCCCCTCCTCTCTAAAATCTAAACAGGTGGGTGGAATTTTTTTTAAAAATTCAGGATAGTAGTACCTATATCAAACTTACAAGGAAACTTTAACGGTTAAGTTTTCTTGAGAAATATTAGTAGTTTAAGAGTAAATAGCATCCTAAGGTATAAAATATACCTAAACTTGGAATATTCCGTACCAAATACGAAATCCTTAAAAAAATATTACTTAATTTTTTCGTAATCGCTACAGAACCCTATTTCGGGCGTGTCCGACACGCTCTTGGCCGGTTTTAAATAAATGCTTTCATCCATTCGATACTAGGTGGCGCTACGATAGCCACAAAGTTATACTTATATATAATGGTCAACAGATGGCGTTACCTTCGCGTGGCGCACCTCCAGATGGCGGTCGTAGTACTTCTTGGTCGCGAACCCGGAGTAGCAGCGCTCGCACTGGAACCGCTTCTGGTTCCGTGACGCTCTCTTTTGCTGCAGCCATTCTTGTACTCCATTGTAGTCCAGTTTTACCTTAAAGAGTAAAGTTTTGACCTTGACGCTGACAAAATTGTTCAATGAGGGCTATCGTTTTTTGTCTCACTAGATGGCGCACTGTTGCGTGAGGTTTTTAAGTGTGGCTTTCAGAGTCTGTTATTACGGGCGTTAAAACAAAGTTTAGATTAAAATCATATTTAAAACACCTTAAAACCGTACCATAAAAATATCCAGCAACCACAGTGTTGCTTAGTCCCGTTTTGTTCGGAAAAAAAGGGAGGACAAAAGTTTCCAAAAGACAAAACTGTCTCAAAACACAGACATTCATTGCCCCGTAACGCATAATTGCCATAATTAATTTCAGGTAATGCAAAATATTCACAAAAAAAATCTAATTATAAATAAACCCGCGTAGCTCACCCAAAAACTATGAGATTTGACATTTCGGAGACCTCACGCTACACTAGTGCCTCTAGCGGCGAATTCATTTGCGATAACCCGCATTGGACAGAAGCTTATTAAAAAATAATAATAAGTTTTTGTTCAAATTTGCTTGCCATACTTTTTGTTGACTGTACTTGCATTGTCATCCAACTTGCATAACCAAATTAAAAGTCAATTCTAAAACTGGAAGTGGGTAAATTCGACATCAAGATTTGTTGTAGATTTTAGTAGATTTGTCAATATTTATATGAGAAAAAGTAGGGGTTGGCTGTGCCTGTTTTTTCAGAACCCTAGGTAGACTAATAATAGTGATAGTACAGCTCAAGTGTGCTCAGTGACAAAAGAAACCAATACCCAGCAGTGGGAAGAATTTAAGGCCTTCCTTTGTTACCCCAAGGCCTCCACACCTCTAAATCCGACCCTGGGCTGAATGATAATAAAATAAATTTACATAATAATTTAGTCAACTTATACCTTATCATACAGTTTCCGTTTATCCGGAATGTCTCCCAAAATAATAGTCCTGTATTTCTGTTTCAAAACACCTCTCTTCTTCCTAACTTTCTTAACAATTATCTCGCTTTTCTTCTCAAGTATATCAAGCGAAACAAGTGGTTCATCCAATTCAACTTTAATATCTTTTTCATCTTTAAATTCCAAATCACTTATCAGTCCTATGTCGTCTATTCCATCATCAAAATGTGTGTCGTCTTCGTTCTTAACTATTTCTACTTGTATTGTATCAAGTTTTAATTTAGAAGTAACAGATGGTTTGACGTCTTTCGGTTCAATGATTGAAACTAGGTTTATACCTTCAGGGTCTTCATGTTTTATGCTGATATCAAATTCCATTGGTATTGTGTGTTTGATTTCATCATTTACAATTAAATTGTAATCATTTACTTTAGTTGTAGGAGATAGAGTAGATAAAGAGTTGTATTGTGCCTGTGAAACAAAAAAAAACATGAATAGAAATTGACATAAGCTATTGAGCAAAAAAAAAATTAAAGAAATAAAAATGGTAAAAACAGAAATTTTTAATTAGATAATTTGTATTTTGTGACAGACAACTAACCATATGTTCATATGGATAACTAACTATATTCATTACTTTTAAAAATGCTTGTGCCTCAAAATCAACAATTTCTTTGAGTGAACTCTATGTGCATTATTTTAAGGTTCAATTTTGTTGACAAATTGATTTGAGGTATGAGATTTTTTTCAAAGTAGAGACGATATCTACCTTTGTGGTTTATGTATGTGTACATACATTACTTACATGATTCCTGTAGTCAGTATAGTATTTTGTAAGAACAAAAGTTTCTAAAAGCAAAGTGGCATAAACTCACTGTTTTACATCACTTTAGTGGAGTATTTTTTTTTAAATCTCATTGCTCTTGAAGTATCAACTTCTAATTCTATTAAATTATTGGCTTCTATTAGTTAAAAAAAATACATATATTAAAAATAATAAATATATTAAAAAATAAGTTTCAGAAATCCAGCCCAACACCAACATGCTAAAAGTAATCATTCTTGCACCTTACCACATTGGAATAGGGTCAGATATTGCCTGAAATACTACATAAATTATTTACAATGTTAATTATAATATAAGGTAGCATGAATTCTTACCAAACAACTATTATGTAAAAGTTTCTGAGCCTCAGTAATTTTTAATCGAAATGAATAAATATTATCCAACATTTTGTGACATTCCCAGCACAGCTTCCTTTGCTTGTCCTAGAGAAAAAAAAAACAAATCAGGATGACCATGACAGCTTAGTAAAAAAAATGCTTAGGCATCAGTATTCAAATGAATCAAACGATAAAAAAAAGTTCTTCGTGTTGATTGCACTTTATCACTTATTTTACGTGGAATGAGTACCTACTCGTTCACTTACTATATTGTTTATTTTCGTCAATAATAGCGACTGGTACAGCTTGGCATGTTTTCCAATCGGCACTAATCTTCTTTCGTAAGTCAAGCAACCCTGACAAACAGCTAACGGGAACATTATTAATAGATTATTCAATAAAATACAAATATTCGATGAGGTGAACTGATTCGTGGTTGCTCCCCGTCACTAAGTCCGAGCGTTATCAAATGTCATTGATGTGCTACCAAATAAACTCAGAAGATAGTCGTTTCTGATTTGGTTGAACATCTATAATGCAAATGTTGTTTAATTATATAATAACAATTCCAAAAAAGAAATATAAATAAAGTTTTGATTGACTTATGTATCTTCGTTGCATAGACTTAGTTACAAATAAATAAAAACAAAAACATGTTTCTAAATGATGGAACAAATCGAGAACTCATAGTTACCGCGGCTACAGATGTGCGTTTCGTGTCACTTAAACAACGTGTCGTATGTTACCTTATCTGTAGCACTTATATCTGTCAGTAGGTACCACGACAAAAACCTTTCGTATGCCGTGTGACTGGCTACTCGAACTTCGTATGTTGCCATCCCGCTGACGCTTATACTATTTAATACGAGATCGAGAGGGACGGTACAATACGAACTTTGAGTTTAGAGGTTCGTAGTAGCCCAGCATTATCGAAGTATTACAACTTATCTGCATTTTTGAAATATGTACACCCGCACACCGAAAATACAAACTGAGACATGGATGCACAGAAAAACCAGATAAAGAGACCAGCACTGGGAATCGAACCCAGGTCCTCAGCAATTCGTGCTGCGTGCTATAACCCCTACACCACTGCTGGACATGAATCTACACAAATTTTTCCTATGCATGCATATTTTAGCTCAGGTTGCTTATTTCTGCTATGCTACTTAAGCAGCAGCACTAGCGACATTTATGTTTCGTCGACAGACGTCACATTCTTTCGGAACTAACATAAGTACTAAATTTGGAGTTGAAATAAAAAAATACAAAAAGACTCCAACAAACCAATACGTACACTCGCACAAAAATTTTCACTTGTGGTAGGTATATGAAATTTATTATTTTTTAAATTTGTTCTTATTGAAAAATAGATCCACCACCAGATAAACTATTGTAGTTTTAATTAAAAAATATCTGTTCTAACCACTTGTTTTTTTATTTTTGGACTCTGATGATTCATGATCTTCCTTTCTTGTTTGACCCCTGATTTTAATTGTGCTATCTATATTATATAAAACAAGCCCTGAGAAATTGTGATTGTGTGAAGCTATTAATTATTTACATACTACATATCCACGCCTAACGATAACTCGTTTTATTTTATTAACAGATTTAAGTATGTTATTAGGCATCGACAATAAAATCATTAATCATAAATAAAAATAATGTTTTTGTAACGTTACCGATAATTTGCTTCCTAATCAAAATAAATAAATAACCTTAGAACTGCAGGGGTACTACGAAACTCGAGATTCGAAGTTCGTGTCGTGTGGTCCCTCTGACACTTGTACTATTTAATTTGCTACGACGTAAGTCACATGTAAAAAACCAAAATGATGCCTACATGTGAAATTTTATGTGCTCCACCTTTAATAGATGGCGGTGTTGTCAATTCTGTTATCTGACAGTCCTATTTCACATATTCAATTAAATGTGTTTTGTCTGTGGTTTTCTCCTATTCTGTGGTAAATAATGTGATATGGCGTCCTCTTCCTATTGCTGTTCTGGGCCTATTTATTCATATTTTGTGTTGATACAATAAAATCCAAACTGACAAATGCCCGTAATCAGCGCAATTGAATCACGTAGTTGATTTTTGGTGTAACGGCTACGCGTTTACCATGAACGTGCAAGTGCAAGAGGTGCAAGTGTTAAATCAAAATCAAGTTAGACCAGACCAATCAATCTTACAAAATGCCTTGGTGCAGTTACAAACACCTCAAGAGCAGCAGCAACAACAGCAACAGCAAATGCCGACGCAAATGTTGACCACCATTTCCGTGGAAGTGGCTGTTGACGAGACCAAGAAAACTAAGGCGGATAAAAAGAAAAAGGAAGCTATTGATGGGCAAGCAAGGGAGATCATATTCAAGGTAATAAAATTTTTCGAGAGCGAAAAACAGAATAGAGGCTATGCGTTCCCTGTTGAAAATGTGATCAAGCGGTCGTGTGCGGCCACGGGGCTTTCAGAGAGCACCATAAAACGAATTAAAAGAGACGGTTTACGCGCTGAAGCGACGCAAACGCGTATGACAGGACCGAAGAAAAAACGAGTCAGGAAAACGAAAGTGCAGCTCGATTACTTCCAATTGTGTGCTTTAAGAGGCATAGTAAACAGCTATTCCATGAGAAAAGAAGTACCAACGCTTGGTAAGATTTTAATGGCAGCCAAGCATGAATTAAACTACCGGGGGGGCAAGGAATCCTTAAGGTTAATACTGTTGAATAAGTTAGGGATTAAGTTCAAGAAGTGCGAGAAGAAGAATAAAAAGCCCCCTGAGGCTCCGCAGCAGCCAATACAGCAGCCACCACAGCACATGATGCCTCCGCCGATGCCTCAGATGAAACCCATTGACAATCAGTGTGTGTACACAACCATGATGCAACAAGTGCCACCAGTGTCATACTAGAAACTTTTTTGTTTAAAAATTGCTTAATCATGCAATGCAGTTTGCTGCTGGAATTACTGGGATACATAAATTTAGCATAATGCTACTGTTCTGTGGTAAAAGCCATGGTGGTCTAGTGGTTTGACCTATGGCCTCTCAAGCAGAAGATTGTGGGTTCTAATCCGAGCTCTCACGTCTTGAGTTTTCAATATTTATGTGCAAAATTAGCACAAGCTTTACGGTGAAGAAACCTGTACAAACCTAAGAAGCAATTCAATAGTGTGTGTGAAGTTCCCAATCCAAACTGGGCCTGTGTGGGAACTACGGCCCAAGCCCTCTCATTCTGTGACTCCTCACCTGGGCCCAGCAGTGGGACGAATGGATTGGGATGATGACTATTGTTCTGTGGTGTGCCACAGGAGCTAGCTTGCAGCTGACCCACTGCACTCCAATGCTGCTACAAAAATTTTTTTTTTTAGATACCGCCTATTGCCTAAGACCTGTCGCACAACCTAAAACTAATTTGGCTAATTTTTAAAGTAATCTTACACCTAAAGGTGATCGAAACTAGGAACAGAAATTGGCAAATCATAAGTTAATTACATGCCACTGTGGTGACGTCTGACAGGTTAAAAGGGCAGTGTAAATGCTAAATCTATGTTCCCACATCCACAAAAGAAGTTGTAAGTAGAGGGGCTGTTGCAGCTGGAGTGATGGCAACTATCTTTAAATAAAATGGAGTTTACTAAAGATAGTTTGAATGAGGGCTACCATTTTCGCGCTCACCAGTTGGCGCCATTGTAGACAAAGGTCCTGCCTGAAGTAAAGTGGTTAGTTTGTTATTATGGGTGTGAAAACAAAGTGATTTCAGGTATTGCAATATATTCACAAAATTATTCTAATTATAAATAAACCAGAGCTCACCCAAAAATAGTGAGATTTGATATTTCGGAGACCTCTCGCTACACTAGCGCCGAATAGCAGCGAATTCATACGCGATAGCCCTCATTGCCCCTTGGTGACAACAAGGTTCTTGACTTTCTAGACAGATTTGTAAGTTCCCTAATGTGCATTATAACTGTGACAGTAAAATTTAGGTATTGAATGTTTGAGCTAAGTTTGAGGCTATTCTGAGTGGACTAACTCAGGCAGACTTTAATGAACCCTAGCTGAGCTGGGAGTTGCCAAACATTTGCACCAGGACAGACATTAAAGACTCGGTAAAAAGGTCTGTACAGTCCCCAGCTCCAATGACACAAGAAAGTGTGCACAAATATTGGATATGACTCTATTTTTAGAGCCAGTAGGGCAAGTCAGATATTTTGGCATTCTCCGCTGTGGCAGATATTAATGCAGGGGACTGTACGAGAAGCAAGTGAATAAAATTACAAATTTTACTTACAGTTTACATGAATCTATTGAAATTGCCACTTTGATCACAATAGGTGAATCAATGAACTATAAACAATACATTGCTCACCGTGACCTATTAAGAGTCAAGGTTGTTGATAGTTCATTAGTATATCTATACATTTGCTAATGGCTGGAACTTTAGTTATTCTATTTGGGAGATGTAAAGTATTTTTTTTAAATCTTTGAGTTTGATTGAAATTGCAATGTTGAGGTTTAGGGGCTGTTTCAGGGGGTGTTGTTAAATGTGATTCCGTCTCCGTCTATTCGAACAAAACAAATAGAGACGGCATCACATTTAACCATCAGTTAACACTAATCAATGGATGGTGAAACAGCCCCTTAGTCTAAAATTTTAAATAATCAATTGGGTAGGGTATTGAGGGCATTTGACCTCAAGCCTTTGTTTAATTTTACTTGAAAGATCGCTTTTACAAATTATATCCTTTTATTTATTTTAAAACAAATAGTTACTCAATTTTTAAATATAATTATTTTATTTTGACAATCTAAAATATCACATCAGATGTTGCAAAGTTGACTAATATTATAGTACCAAATGTGGTACACCATTTATGTTGAAGAAAAATGTTCTATATATGATACACGGAATGGAATTTAAGAAGTCGAAAGTGCTGTCTGTGGGCACGCCAGATCTATTACGATAGGTTTCAAGTGTGTTGATAGATATCTTAAATTAACAAAAAGACAAATAAACTTTTGTGGTTTAGAGTTGGCCACATTTGATATGTATCAACACACCATTATTATTGAAGACTTAATGAAAGTATTACGTTTATCTTTTATTAGAGTCTACGCTGGCTGGCGTGGCTGCACGAAGCTGGCGCGGGTGCAGGTAACATCGTATGCAAGCGACGCGCGCAGTTAGCGCTGCTCGTACTGTTGTTCAACAGGCGGCTACCCGCTCAGTGCAAGCGACGGCTAGCGTAGTCCCTAAGAATCCTGTTCTTTCATTTATTTAATGATATTCAACCTCATCTCGCACTGCTGGTCACTGGCGAATCATTCTATTAGGTCAAGTCTAGGTTCGTGGAAGTCACGGACGCTAGAAAAGTTTGTAGGTGGTATTAATCAAAAGATCTCTTCCAAATAATCTTTGCGCAGGTAGGATAATATAATTATTTAATTTAGGCCAGTGCGTGAGATGGGGTCAGTTGTCAGAAAATAAATTAAGTTACCTTATGGGACTATGAGTAAATAAAAGTTGTAAAATAAAATAATAGGTTAATTCAGGCCTTACTTTGCTAAAGTATCAATGAATTATAACTATTTTTATTACCATGTTCCTGTGCTACAACTGCGGTTATAAAGATAAAACAGCTTTTACTTCCAATGTTTACAGTAAGATAAAACGATTATTTAATACTATAAACTGCTAATAATTACAAGGGACTTAAAAAACCTCTTATGTTGCGGTGGTGCGACTCCAAAATTCTGTTTCATACCGTCTCTCTCACTTCTATTAAATACTATTAGCTTGAACGAGACAGCACGATACGAGTACCAATTTTGAACTTTAACAGTATGGATGTGTACGGTCCATAACAAGTTATTTTTTCTAGGTCTCTTGTCTGTCCCATAATTAAGTTTTGCAAGTAGCCTCCTCATGCGTGCCATGTTTCTACGTCGACATTGGAAAAAAATAGGCCTTGCTCTTACATAGCACTTCAGAAGTATTCAGAAGTGCCACTTCTTGTATTTTTAATTATGTAATAGGTTGAGACCTATAACCTAATTAAAAATACAAGAAATTTAAAAATGTCATAGGAAGCATTTGGTATCCTGTCTTTTCGCATAATTATTGTTTGGCATATAGCGCCTACAGACTCACGCGAGAAGTCTCGGCGAGAAGTCTTGCCGAGAAATTGCGCGAGAACCGAGAAGGCATCTACACTCATGCGACCTTCTCATTCGCATTCTCGATCGTTATCCGGAATGGACGACAGTGCAGCGGCTTGCATCCCATAAAATAGGCTCTGAATGAAAAATGTTCTATGAACTTTAATTCTAATGCGTTACTCCACATTTTTATAGCACTGAATTACACTTGTAAACACGACAACGTCGACAACACACAATTAAGTCCACGGTCGCACTGAGACCGAACAAGAATGTAATACCGTTCTCGTGTCTCGCCCGAGAAACCCTTTGAAAATACCGGACACCGATCGGAGAACAGGCGAGCGCGAGAACGAGACGGCGAGAAAGCGATCACATTCACGCTTCTCGGGGGTTCTCGGCGTGAGTCTGTATGCGGCAATATGTTTAATTTCCCATGTATCAAATTTCTCCGAAACATGGTTTTATAAGTTCCAAAAATAATATGGTTTCAGAGAAAATCATGACTTGGGAAATGAAACACTCGGAAAAAAATAATTGTGCGAAATGGCTGAAACCAAGCTTCAAATATTGAAAGTAAAAGCTTATACTTTTCTTTATTCATACAAGTAGGTACTCATAGTTTTATACAAGCAACTAACATGTCCGCAATAGAAGTACAAGAAATTGTAAAATTACTTTGCAATGTTGTTACTTATTTCATGATAACCTGTCGGTTTTATTATATTACCAATATGGTGTGCGAAAGAGATGAATGCTTTATTTTAGCACCAGGTCGATTTGTGAAGTAATTCATATTGTCCTGTGAATGCTATTTGTAAAAAATGAATCTGTAAAATAATATAATACATTCATTATATTAATGTAATGATAGTCTAAGATATATTAAGGCTGAGTTTATATTATGTATCATAATTATTTTTACTATAAATAAAACTAAAGAGTTGACATAATTTTACTTTTATTGACATAACGGAGCAAATGCCATGGCTTTTTTATAGTACAGCAATACGATTTTTGGTGGGTCTTTCATCTTCTGATCCTTGAAGGCAATTTCAAGCTTTTGTTCAGTTTTTTTTTTATCTCCAATCTCACGGATTTAGTATCTGGAAATAAAGAAACCAAATGCAGTCAAATGGTAGACCAAAATGCTTTGCGTTGTCTCCGGGCAAAGAGCACAGAAATCCCGTGGGAACATTCTCACTTTTCCGGGATAAGCAGTCTAATATAATCATTACAAAAATTTTATTGTATAGAAAGTGAATCCTTTCAGTAACCCCAAAGATACATAATAAACAAACAAATAAGGCTGACTTCTGGCTCGGGCTGGGCACTGAGGCGGAGACGAGCGGCGTAGGAAAGGAGGAAAGGAGACGTGTAGGGATTGACCAATCATATTACATCTCGTTGCCGAGATGTGGGTTTCAACTAATATGATTGGTCGATCCTACACGTGTCCTCTCCGCTCTGTTCGTCTCCCCCTCAGTGCAGCCGCAGCCTAAATCAGTGTGAAATTATCGATATAACAACGTATCATATTAATGAATATGGAACTACCGTGGGACTCACTCTTATCTCATAAATAGGATCCATTATTTGTATAGGACCAGGGTATAAATAGTATAAAGAAAGAAAGAAAGAAAGAAAAACATTTATTCGTGACATTTTTACAAATAAAAGAAAAAGAAAAAAAGGAAATAAATTTTGTCACGAAATGGTCCCAACTCAGCATGATGTCAACCTTGCGGCCGACGCTGGTCTTCCGTTGGAACCATTTAAGTGTTAAAAGAACAAAACAAAACAGCAGCGAACTCGACAACTAAAACAATTTTTTACAATACACAAAACTAGTAATTTACAACATAAAAATAACTACACACAATATAAATAAAAGAAAAAAGAGAATAATATGCACGTC
The DNA here is from genome assembly GCF_025370935.1 of Choristoneura fumiferana. Classification (NCBI taxonomy): domain Eukaryota; kingdom Metazoa; phylum Arthropoda; class Insecta; order Lepidoptera; family Tortricidae; genus Choristoneura; species Choristoneura fumiferana. The sequence goes on from NC_133501.1 coordinate 1,395,361, forward strand.
TGTATAGGCCTATTGCCTTTGCCAATAATGCAATTATTGACGTGGCATTAAAAAATGAAAAAAGAAAAAAAAAAGTACTCTGTGCTATAGACGTGGCATCTTTGCGTGGTATGGATGGATTCATAGTTCGTGCAAAAAAGAATGAGTTCCGAATAATCCATTACCATTACCATAAAATATCAGTGCAAACAAAGCGCCAACGGTACTTATAGCGATGTTCAAACAAACATCACAGTCACGGCAGCGCCCATGGAACGCAAACAACAGGTATGTAAAAAAGTGGCGCTAGTTATAACCTAAAATAAAAAAAAACAAAATCAAGCTGTTATCCTTATCATTATTCACAACAACCATAAGCTCCATAACTTTGTTATACACTACAACGCACGTCTTGCAGGTTCCCAAATGGCCAAGGTACCCGAAAGATGACAATAACAACAGCAAACGTCCCATTCGGAGTCCATGAACAAATCCAACGTGGCAGTCTCAAAAAAGCATGCACAGCTAGATAATGCCATGCAGAAGGGGCGCAAAACAAAAGGTTTGTAGACATCCATGACCCATAATTATAATTAAGCCAAACAAATAATATGAAGATACAATGAACTAAACACTAACTATAGGTACACAATAGAAATACATAAGTACCTAGTAAATGATCCTACTTTATACTAATATTATAAATGCGAAAGTTTCTATGCATGGGTGTGTGCGCGCGTGTGTGTGTGTGTGTGTGTTTGTGTGTGTGCACGTGTGCGTGTGCCCATGTTTGCCACAAAACTGCTGGATGGATTTGGATGTAATTTGACGCCTTGAAAGCTGGAGATCTGAAGCAACACATCTACTTTTTATCCCGATATTCCCACGGGCAATGCCGTTATTTTAATTGACAAATAAACAAAAATAAACAAGACAAAAACTCTCTAAATGCAACTGGTGTCATGAATAAGAGTTTCCTGCTTTTGCTGGTGCTCATTCATATGCTTTTTAAGTTTAATTCTAAAGCCACATATATTTTTCAGGTCCCTAATTGGCGGTGGGATATTGTTCCAACATTTTGTGGCAGCATATCGGAAACTACCGCGGAAGGCAGCTGAAGCATGACGATGTGTCAACAGTTGCACACCACACTGCCGAGCTCCGCGAACTTGATGGCCAGAAGACCAAGACAACTTCTCAAAAAGATACGGTGGGGATTTATTCTTTACTACTCCAAAGAGGAGGCAGGCAAGGTGAAGCTTGCGTCTGTGTTGCATTTTAAGGATACTATATTTATTTAAAAATGGAGTGACATGAGCCCTCAATGGAATGCTAAAACAAAAACGTGCACAAGCATTTTGCACTCGCTGTACAAGTCTCTTCGTTTTCGCAAGAAGGCGTGGACCATACACTGTATCCATATAGTTCAACTTAGACAAAATCAGTGACTCCACCAGCTGAATGCGCAAGCTTTCACTTATAAATGGCCTAATTCTATACAGGATTTTAAGTTTATAGAAGCAACTTCCAACCGACCTTGCAATGTGCTTCTCATAACGTAATCCACAATCCATTTCAAGACCCAAGTTACGCGCCTCATACACACGCTCGATGGGTCTACCCATCATTGTGACTTGTGCCATGCCCGCACAGTCAAGGCCGGCCATCTGCTGCTTACTACCAAAAATTAGGTATTTGGTCTTGTCAGGATTGAGTACTAGGGAGTTTTTTGTGGCCCAAGAAGCTATGCTAGTGAGGTCATCGTTAAGTTTATCTATGGTACCGTTGATCTCTGATGGCTTGCATGACAAATACACTTGAATGTCATCTGCATAAATATGATATTTGCAGTATTTAATGTGAGTCTGTATGTCAGCAGTATATAAAATAAATAGGATCGGTCCGAGGATGGATCCCTGCGGCACTCCTCGAGTGAGATGTGCCTTGTCGGATATTTGAAAAGAACCATCTTTATTCTGCAGTTTCACATACTGATAGCGATTATTAAGGTAGCTGTCAAACCATTTTATTGCATTGTGGTCAAAACCATAATAACTCAACTTGGACAACAACATCTCAATATTTAGACAGTCAAATGCCCTAGAGAAGTCTAACAACACCAAAAAAGTACACATTCCTTTGTCTTGCGCGCACAAAATATTGTCAGTTACATCCAGCAGACAAGTCACAGTGCTTCGTCCCCTTCTAAAGCCAGACTGCACATCCGGCAACATGTTGTTATTTTCTAAATAATTGGTCAATTGTGAGCACACAGCTCTTTCCATGACCTTTGACAGACATGGCAATATACTGATCGGTCTAAGTTCCTTAAGCTCGGTTGGATTTGAGATTTTAGGCAAAGGGCGTACTATTGCATGTTTCCAGATGTCAGGAAATGTTGATGTTAATATGGAGATATTAATTATATCTCTAATTATGTCAGCAGTGCATGGTAATGTCAATTTTAACATGTTTAGGCTAATACCATCACAACCTTCAGCATTTGATTCTAATTTATTTATAATTTTTACAATTTGTTCTGTACTGACCAATTCAAGATGAAAAACTGAGTCACTAAACTTATGGAATTCAAAGTAAGTCAGTTGTGATATGGTGCTTCCAGTGGTGGCCGGTAAATTAAGAAAATGACTATTTATAGCATTAGGATTATTGAAACTAGTTGGTAGGTCTTTGTTATCATTAGGCAATATAGTAGATTTAAGATTTTTCCACAGTAATTTTGGTTTATGTATATTATTATTTATATTTTGATTAAAATAGGCTGACTTCTCATTAAATAGTGCTTTATTTACAATTGATTTCAAATCTTTATGATACTTTTTTTTACTTTCTAATCCAGTTCTATGGTAGTCACCCGCGGCTCTGTCACGCAACCGCATCATGAGTCTAACTGTGTCTGTGATCCATGGGGGAGTGCGAGATCTGACAACAGACGACTTTATTGGGGCATGGATGTCAAATAACTCGACAATATGCTGACTCAACACATGGACCATGTTACTGACATTGTCATTATCCGGATTGGCCAGCAAATTCCACTCCATACATTGCAGGTCAGCATCAAATTCCTTCTGTTTTATGTTTCTTATTGATCTGTAGGTTATGGAAAAGGGTTTAGGCCTGTCACGTCTAACATCAAACTCACATATGACTAGACAGTGTCCTATCAAAGAACCTACATGCTCAATAGTGACCTTCTTCGAACGTAGGTCGGTACAAACTACGTCGAGCAACGTCTGACTGGTGTCTGTGAAATGCGTGGGCTCCGATACCAACTGGGACAAGCCAAAACTAGACAGAAAGTGGTTAAATTTAGTTATTTTTACATCACTAGCGGTTAATAAGTTTATATTAAAATCACCAAGCAGTACCAAGTTGTCACTATTAGGTATCGAACCAATCGAGTCAGACAAAGCATCAAAAAACAAATCAGTATCCATCCAAGGGGGTCTATAAGCTGTCCCTACTACCAGCTTCCTTCCGTTGACATTCACTGTAAGCCACATTTGTTCTACAGACTTGTGCAGTGGATCCACCGGGTGGGGCCAAGTGCGAGCACTAACATCGCGCTTTATGTAGAACCCAACACCTCCACCACGTGAACGTGTGCCCTGAGGTCGAGGGGTATGTCGGAGTCTGCAACCAGGAAGTACCGGCGCCCGCCCCTCCTCCCCCGCCCTAAGCCAAGTCTCGTTAATCGCCAGCACATCAAACTCCTGACGGACACAAGCCGCTATAAGGTCATCATGATTTGTGCCAAGGGAACCTGCGTTGTACAAACCTATTCTGAGTCGTTTATGAACCATCGTTCATGTTACGATCATGGAATATACTCAGAAAACTAGGAGCAACGAACAGAGTAAGGAAATTCCATACAATAACAAAGAAAAATAAATATGTCAAATGTTTATGCGACACGCCACTCACATTTAAGGAACATTTGAAGTGAAATATTAAACACATATTATGGGCTGGCTCTAACGCAATAAGGTGCCAAAAACCTGAGCAATGTCCTCAGACGAACGAATCCGTTGGGCAGGCCCATCCCTATCGCGACGCACGTACACGCGACCAGCCGTCGTCCACGGGTAACGCCAGTCCAGCCTCCTGCATTCCTGCCGCGCGCTGTAGAACAGCGATCGGTTCAGCCTGGTGAGTCGCTCGTTCACGTAGAACCGAGTGGGCGACCCGGGCAGACCAAAGTCCGCCGTGTCCGCGCCCCGGCGCACCCTCGCGGCGCGCAGCAGATCGGCGCGCGGCGCCCGGCGGGCGAGGCGCACGACCAGGGGGCGCGGGCGCAGTCGCTCCGCACCGACGCTCGCGTCCCCGGCAGCGCCGCCACCCTCCGCGACGTCCAGCGACCGCCGAGGCGCCCCCACACGCTCCGCAAAAACGATGTCGCGCTCATCTAAGGCCACACCGAGCTTCCTCGCAACCAGGCCCACAAGATGCAATCCATTCTCGCTGGCCGCCTCAGGGATCCCGGATATCTCCAAGTCGCCGAGGAGGAGGTCTTGATCGCGGTCATTGAGCTCCGCCTTGAGCTCCGCAACGGTATTGGCCAAATGATCGCCAGCGCCGTCAGCTGCTCTCTCCTCCGTGCGCGCCTCGAGGCGGCTGATCCTCTCCTCGACGGCCTCGAACCTCGCCTGAAACCCACCAATGGAACTGCGCATTTCGGCTATATCGCGCCGCAGACCAGCCATCTCCTCCCTCATGGCTGCTACGTCCAGACGGAACATACGGATCTCCCTAGTGAGGTCCTGAACAGGCGACGGCTCATCGACCCCGGCCCCCTCCTGCTCACTGCCCTTGACTGGGGTATCAGTGTTGTCACTCCGTGGCACCTGAACCTTGCACGCCGGACACACCCACGCAGATGATACGCGTGCATCAAGCCCCAAGTTCACACACACCCTGTGATAGACACTGCTGCATTTTTTGCACTTAGCGCCATCTGTCAGGTGGTTCGTGGTAAACTTGCCACAACCTGCACACTTCGGCTGTGTGGAAGCAGTATTCTTTGGTTGTGGCATTGTGCTTTCACAACTTCACTATTCTTTCCTATATATTTATCTTTATTTTTTTTACACCGGAGGGTACTATTAACACAAAATGTTTCGCCAATATTTATTTTCAAGATTCAGTCAATTTCACTTAATATTGCTGTATAATAACAACACACGCACTTTATCGTAATGTATTCTGCCCGATAACAAAATAAAAAGTTTAAAATTACAGTTTGTTTATTTTTTAAGTGTTGACAAAATAGAACAACTTGTTGTCGGTTCACTGTATAACTACCCACTCACTCAGTTACCCGTATAAATAACTGTCCGCAATGTCATGTGCGAATTTACATCTGAAATTTACCACGAGCTTAACGGTGAAGGAAAACATCGTGAGGAAACCTGTACAAACCTGCGAAGCAATTCAATGGTGTGTGTGAAGTTCCCAATCCGCACTGGGCCCGCGTGGGAACTACGGCCCAAGCCCTCTCATTCTGAGAGGAGGCCTGTGCCCAGCAGTGGGACGTATATAGGCTGGGATGATGATGACGATGAACTGTCCGCACCTCACTTCTCCTTGTGTATGGCGGCGAGATGCGCGCGCAACGCGACCTGCTGCGCGAACGCGGCCGAGCAGCGCGCGCACGCGAACGGACGCTCGCCCGTGTGCGTGCGCATGTGATTAGCCAGCACACGGTTCGTCTGGAAACAATGTGTGTTCTATTATATGCGCAACTAGAATAGTATTTGTTTGTAAGTTGTATTTAACTGTTCCTTAAATAATTAAATAAATAAACAGGTGGCCAAGAGCGAGCGTGTCGGACACCCCTAAGATAGAGTTCCGTCCGTCCCTGTTAAAAAAAAATTACAGCTTTCCAGCACTAACAGTCTTTAAGCGGCAAACGAACAAACAGACGCGAAATTATGAGGATTCGTTTTTGCCATTTTGGCTAAGGAACCTACAAAGGGTTTCGACAGACAGACAAGACCCGACCTTTCGAAAAGTCCATAGATTTATCAACATTCCAATTCGAGACAAAACTGGATTTTAGGCGTCCTTAGCCCTTCCTCCCCTTTTTCAGCTTGAAATAAATAAAGCTAAATATATACAACATTGAATTTAGTGCCGATTTAGATTTGACGCGCACCCAGTTGTCCCCCAACCCTAGATCCGGCTCTGAAACAGACGTCCAGAGAAGTGACTCCTATAAACCTATAATACAGCGTTATAACAGCAAACTTTAAGGGTAGGGTAGGGTAGTTAGTAAAGGCCTTAACCCTCAATAGGGTAGAGGCGATTTAGCGACCACTTGCACTGAGTTGGAAACTGAACCTTATTTATTTCATAATACGTCACACTTTCCATTGTAATTACTGAAAATACGACTAGCTTTAAAAATATTCTTAGTCAGGTATGTATTCGATAGGTGCTTTTGATTCTGTATGCTACAATGGAGCGTTATTAAGGTTTAATAAATGTTTTCATATGTATTAATAAAAGTCGTGTACCACACGTGGTACAGTCAGCATCAAAAGTAGTTATACATTTTTGTACTTTGTCGTTTTACAGCCACGTACTAAAGGCCATGCTAGATTGTCAATGTGTTAATGCGACAGAGTAAAAAAGTGATCCGCTACTTTTGATGCTGACTGTACAATAGATCACATGTTACTGCTCTACTCACACCAAATAGCCTCCCGCACACGTTGCATATCTTCGTTTTCGGTTTAGGCATCTTTTCGTGTACGTACATGTTGTGCGTACGCAGCGCGAACCCCGTCACGAAATGCTGGAGAGACAAAATAAAAATATATTTAATAATAATTTTGACATATATATATTTATATATAACGAATGAAAATTGAAAATTTAATGCTAAAATAAAATGTACTACAAATTAGTAAAAATCTATACATTCGGGGTATGGTTACATATATTGCAGTGGTATATGAAATAACGGATCATTTTCACCAAAAGCCCTTAAGATAGTGTAAGCTACAACTAATACGATTGTTATCACACAAAACGATTGATATCAATTTTAAATGAATCGACAAATAAAATTGTTGTGGTTAATTTATTTTGTAAAACATAATGTTTTACAAAATAAATTTAACACAAACAATTTTATTTTCGATTCATTTAAATTGATATCAATCGTTTTGTGAACTCATTTTGATTCACGAACAACCAATGGTCCGCGAACCACTGTTATACATTTAAGAAATTAAAATTTTATACTGGCTTCACGAATGGGGACGTTCAAATAGTTACAACAGGCGCGGAGCACATCCGGGATAGTGGGAACGTGGGATCACTTCGTCCTGTTCCATATGTGGCACACTGACCCACAGAATATATAATAGTACTAACGTACAGAATGGCCACGCTCCGCCACGCAACGATTCGAGTTACCCCACCCCTCCAAGCGCAGATTGCAGGAAAACCGCAGGAAAGCAGTCGGGCGCGCAACGCGATGTATGTCGGCCGCACGGCCTAAGTTCGGGAGCAATAATTTTGCGAAATGGTAACGGTACCCTACCTACTTCCTTTTATAAATAAATAATGGTTTGATTTCTGAAATTAACGCGATTAATACATGAAATAACTACCTACCGAATAATTCGTTTAAGTTTGTAGTCGTATATCTATTGTAATTGAAAATAATAATGCTTAAATACACAGACAGACACATTTTAAGTAGGTTTAAATAAATAGGTAAGATTAACGATTACATTTATTTGCACATATCTAAGCCAACCTACAAATAAGTATCTTTAAATGTAATTGGTAGTACTTATAGTAGGTACTAGGATTTTGCGATAGTCAGCCCTGTGTGTCTTACGCACACATTGACGCGTGTACAGACGTCGTCGTGCTTATGTACATTCAAGAACGGGTATTTCGTACGTCATGGCCGCCGTGTGACTGAACTGTGAACTTGAATCGAGCGTACATTTTTGTCGTAGTGAAGCCTATTAGTAGATATATTATAATATAAGATTTTTTTAAAGAAACTTTGTCACTGTTGTCTCTTGGACAACACGACAGAATATCAAACAAGAAAAGGTTATTGACCCTGATGTGATGATCATGATGAAGGATAACCTCACCTTGTCACAGGTCATGCAGTAGTGCTTGGAGTCATTTGTGTGGAACAGCTTGAGATGGTTCTTCATGTAGTTTTTTCTGGAAAATATTTTTCCACATTCGGGGCATGGTATACTGAAAAAATTTAATACAATGATGAGATTTCGCTTAAATATTAACCCATAAGTAAAGTAAGTGGACACAATTTATATCTTAACCTTTTAACCGCCACAGTCAAAAATCTGAAACTTTTTTCAGCTGTCGTGTTTTACCGACCGTGGTGGTCAAAGGGTTAAATAACCCTTCTTCGGGCAGTCGAGTAAAAATAAAAACCAGAAAATAAAATAAAACGTGTGCTATGATGTAGAGTTAAAGGCAGAAAAGTTTTTCCATGTCAAGGTCTTTATGACATTGACATAAGATTGATTTTTACTTGGTCTGTATAAGAACTTTTTTCACTACATAAAATATAAATGCAAAATTTGAATGGCCGTCGGTTCAGTAGTTAATACCTGAAAGCGGAACAAACAAACACACTTTCGCGGTCATATTATTTGTAAGGAATGAAGTATATCTCTAAATAGTCATTTAAATAAAAATAAAAAAGTAATTTAAACATTTTGTAATGGTGTGGATTTTTAGGAGAAATAAACATTATTATAAGTTTTTGTTTAAAAAAATCATCTTTAAGATAAGCTTTTGGCTCACTGCACTTTTTGTCGACTCTAATTGCAATGTTTACCGTATTTATGTACATACATTATATGAATTTTTATGTCAATCCGACCACTGTACAAGAGGATCAAAATTAAATTATATACAAGACCTAAAACAAACATATATACTCAGCGGCACAAAATTAGGCCCACCCTTCATACAAAATTACCGATTCTGCATACATTTGAGGGCCAGATTTTTTGCCGCTCAGTATATAAGACGTCAAACGGACCTCTCGACACCAGCTAGCGCTATTTCGCCACTCAAGAAATCCTCATTTCGCCGCGACGGTACCTACTACCACAGAGTACATATATAACAGAGACACCACCTAGTACAAGCAAATGGTATCACGCTAATACTGGCTATTCAACTGGCTATTTTTCTTTCCTTCGATTTTCCAATAGATGGCACCAGTGAGAACACAAATAACACGATACGTATTGCCATCTAGTGAGACACTAAGGATACGGTACACTGACAACAACCAACAAGCTCACCAACTGAGCCTAGACGACTAGAGATACGCATGATGTCTCTGTCTTATTTACGTCATTAGAAGAGAATGGCATGTTTCTCTCAAATAGTTTCGACGAATGTGAGCAAGCGCGGGGCAAGCCCAGCAAGCGCATTCCGGTTATTAGCCATCTAGCGTCACAATTGCAAAACACTACGAAAGCCTCATAGCTGAAATGTAGCCACATGTAGCCTATACTTTCGTATTCTCAATTTATTATTTTTATGGTGTTTCTTATCTTTAAATTAAGGAGTTGAATTAAGGTTGATGTGAAGTTGTGTTTATAAAATATGCTAGTCTTTATTTTAATCTTAATATTTCTACTTAATTCGGCTTATTCACATTTTATAATTTACAAATGTTAATAGTAGTGCCATCTATTGGTGTTTTTTTTTGTATTAAATATAGCTTGTAGGGATTGGTAGGCCATGCTACTACCTACGAAATTATAGTTTAATGTCACCTCTCTTTCTTCCTGGGGCGATGCCTGACAGCGGTCACTAGATGGCGCCTGTACTTGCCCCGCGTCGGGAAAGACAGGTCACACTCGACGCAGTAGGCGCCCTTGTCGCCGGACGGCGGGTCAGGCGGGTGCGCGACGGCCGCGTGCCGCAGCAGCCGCGCGCGCGTCCCGAACACGCGCCCGCACGAACACGTGCTCGCCAGGTGGTTGTATCTGCAACGTTTACAACACACATTTGAGACCAATCAACTATGAAAATTAAATGAAAACATTCAAATTAAATTATTTATTTCAGATACCAATTTTGAACAATTAAATATCCATATATATGTTAGTAACAAGGAGACTTAAAATTATGTTAGTGAAAAACTAAATGCTCATTGGATTTTACGTGCTAAGACATCTAATGAGCTACTAATACTACTTCTGTACGTCACTGTATACCGCGGGTTTATGGACTAGCCACACTCAACGGTCGCTCAACGCCCTACGAGTCCAATACAATAACGCGTTCAGGGCGCTGTTGCGTCTGCCGCGCTGGTGCAGCGCGTCGAATATGTTCGGGCTGCCGGCCTTGCTGCGCGCGCGCTGGCCCGAGTGCGCGCCAGTCGCAACAGCCTCCTGGCCGTGATAGCCGACCGACTGGACAGCCGGCTCTTTTTGCACTGGACCAGAGTCCACACTATTCTAGCCACCTATACCCACTAAGTAAAATAATTTAATTTAATAATAATAATGAAGAATAATAATAATGCGTCTAACACTAGTTTTGTAAGATTTCTACTAAAAAAATATGGACTTGTTGGTCTGAAGTATTTTTTTTTATAATTATACTTTTCAGTGTATGTTATTCTGTCCTGTTACTCAGGGGACATCAGTGGTACTTTTTTAGAACGTTCATGCAAGCCGCTTCCATCCGAAGCAACTGGAGGTCTATGGGGGAAGGCCTGTCTGCCTACTCAATGCACGACGTAGATGGTGATGATGATTATGTTTTATGATGGTGAGACGGCGGTAGTTACGTGATGTGCCGTTCCATGGCTTTCTTCCCTACGGTGCTGCGGCCGCAATAGTCGCACACGTAGCGCGAGTGCAGGCGTCGCTCGTGGTGCGCGTACAGCAGCCGGTCTCTGCGATAACGATAAGGCTCTACATTAGAGTTGTGTCCATTGACTGGCTGACTAGGCTCAATCAACTTTTTATTGTTGTTGTCCCGTAACCCAGGAGACATCAGTGATACACGTTAATGCGCATAATGTGAATTGGCATAACGATGAGTTGGTATAAATTTAGATAGATTTGAAAAGTAAATAGGAGGCAAAAATATGATTAGGTAAAAATGTTCAAAAAATTCTACACAGTTTACTCTTTAATTTTACTGAAATAGGGTTGCCATATCAATGAAAAATCTTACCAATTTTTATTTGGCGTTATGTCATACAGTGATACTACGGTTTTCAAATATTGTAAATGGACTGAACATGAAACCACCGTGAGACTCACTCATATTAAATATATTGACCCGGATAACTCACGTCTTAAATCGAGTTTAGCTCGACATGTTTCGGGCTAATCCGTAGCCCTTCGTCAGCAGCTTGCAGTTGTAATGATGAAAACGCGGGTGGTTGTGTGCCGGTGTCAGTTTCGTCGGGTAGTCGCGCGAGCAGAGCGGCGGCGTGTTGCAGTAGCCGCTGAGTCGCGTTGCTCCGAAGACGAAGGGCTACGGATTAGCCCGAAACATGTCGAGCTAAACTCGATTTAAGACGTGAGTTATCCGGGTCAATATATTTAATATTGTAAATGGACTCTTTATAGGGGACCATTTAAACCGATTTCCGCTTTACGGGTATTATTGTAACGGTTTCTCATCAGCTTGCATAATTGTTTAAGGGCAGAATGTATTGAAAAAAAAAAGTGATGACTAACAAAAATTCGGACAAACATTACATTGTGACTTGCGAAAATTATGCGACTATTTACGCAACGTTTTGTAACATATAGGTAGGAGATAGTGATGAAAATTGCTTACGGAAAGTCCACATCGCACTGCTTACATCGGTATCTGAACCTGTGCAGGTGCAGATGCTTCCTTCTGTCGAGATCACGTTCCACCACTCGCGCGCATTTCAAGCAGCGGTTGACTGGGTGAGAGCGGCGCCAGTGCAGCATTAAGTCCGACTTGTTACTGTGCTTGTCGCCACACACCGGACATTTAATTAGGAGACTTCGCTTAAAAAAAATTGATACGTAAATACATAACTATGAACTAAAACAAATAATATGTAAAGCCTGACCAGAAATTTATGACTATTCGCCATGTTGCGGAATTTCATTGGAACTAATTTCTTACACTGGCAATAATTTTAATGATTGTCAGTGTCACTGTGGCGGTTTTTTTGAACAATAACAAAAATGCCCAAAACGATTAGTAGTCAACAACGGATCATTGTAAATAATGTTTATAATAAACTACTGAAAAAAACGCTTGGGGAATAAAACTATTTCACTATAAAACCTTTCCAAATTAACATCAGAGCTAACAGGTAAACGTTGTAGACAAGTCAAGATGTCATTGTTTCGACTATACTGCAGGGCTACTACGAAACTCGAAGTTCGTGTCGTACGGTCCCTCTGACACTTATACTATTTAATACGAGAGCGAGAGGGACGGTACGATACGAACTTCGATTTTCGAATTTCGGAGTAGGCCCTCTGAACTATTGCCATAAAAATAATAGCACCCTCTTGACAATAGTCATATATTCTTGGTTTACCTTTACGTTTATGCAACAAACTACATTATCATTCTGCTTGTGGGTCAATCTTTCTCGTGACTCAGGAGACTTCTGTGATACACTTTGTTAGAAAAATGTTTGCAATTTATACGAGAGATGAGCTATAAAGTATTTGCCTTAAAACTGTTGCAATGTCCTAACTTTTAATAAATAACTCAGAAGACGTTACCATGGCAACAGGCTACTGTTGCGTACAGCCACGCGAACAATAGTTACTATACTGCAGCAAGCTACAAGGATGTAAGTTCATTAGGCATTGTTGTGTAACTTACATACCTTATTATGGTATTCTCTTTTATGGGATTGTAAATCACTTTTATATGTAAACCGGAAGCCACATGCCCCACATTTAAGGGGGCGACTAACAGAATCATTGTCATCTCTGTCTTTCGCCAGTGATTCCTGTACTTCTGTCTCACTCAGATGCACCTTGGTAAAATATAGCTCTAATTTACTAAAATCTATATCATTATCTATTTTTAAAAGATCTTTCTCTATTTTAACATGTTTTTTTTCATTTTTAACACAGGGTGCTTTTGCTTCTAAAAGTTTGTCATGGCCAGAATCACTTTCAAAATGGTCATTTTCTATTTCTTGTTTGATTTCTGCTTCTGTGCAGTTGTCTACGAAAAGTTCTATGTCTGGTTTTTCCTCTATGGTCTCCTCTATGATGTAATGGTAGCCTTGTCTATGGTTGGATTCAAGAATTGATAGAGATGTTATTTGTATCTGCAAAAAGCAAAGAAATAAATATGAATCAAAGATATGCGTTCGCGCATCAATTTAGAACATCTCTCTTTGTGTGGAGTGTGTGTGTGTCTGTGTGAGCGTGTGTGTGTCTGTGTGAGCATGTGTGTGTGTGTGTGTGTGTGTGTGTGTGTGTGTGTGTGTGTGTGTGTGTGTGTGTGTGTGTGTGTGAAAAATGGCAACTTCATTTTTTAGGCATTATTTTTTTTAATGCAGGCCATACAAAATCTGGCGTAAAACCTACTATTTTCATTTTTTTTTTTGTGTGTTGTTTAAATTTTGTTGTATTTGTGTGACTTTGTGAGTGTATAAATGTCTTCTTTCATTCTTTATGTATTTGCTAATAAAATAAATATATAGCACTAACCTCCTTCAATGTATAAAATGTACTAACTTGTTTATCATGAGCCAGCTTCAGAACACACTGTGCATTCTGGAGCCGCGTCCGGAACGCAGCCACTCTCCGTAGCAGCGCCGTGCACTCCCAACACAGCAGTACATCAAAATACTTCAGGTCCTGCAATAGGGAATGATGGGAGATGATGAAGCATTATTTCATTCACATATGGCGGCGACAGACAGTAATGAATCTGCAAATAATGCATTTCATTTCTTGTTGCAGTTGATATCTTTATTGATTGACAAATCAAATTATTTTTTTTATAAATATCTGCAATAGGGAATATTACTGCAATTTTATCCCTTCAGAGAGCAGCACTAGCCCATACTATATGTTTATGGTTTATGTTTTTGAGTATCTTAAATGTCCGTAGGATGCCCTAATATCATATTATTTCATTTAAATTTTTGTAAATATAGCTCTATCGCTACTATCGATTTAAATTAAATTTATTTTGTTACTCATAAATGATTTCTATAGGTATTAATAATGGTCTTTGGTCATGATCCGTCATGGCGACAAAATACAAAGAGAATTGACGTTGTCATGGCGGTTTCTTTACGGTTTGTGCTAGTGTCGCCCCCTGCGCAGAGCTTTGCTTAATATGCCCTATTGTCAATCAGGCTGAGAGCTTACATATCAAATGACGTTAACTAATAGAAAGTCCACTTTCAAGTAATACTTTTTTAGGTCAGATCCCTTGCACTTGTTTGCCGTAGGTTGTGAGGTTTTTCAAAAGTTAATGCATAAAGGTCACTACCCACTATGCCGTATCATGAAATGACCGTAATAGGAATGAATCAGAAACAGAATGCAAATGAAATACATGATAGTGGGCATAGTCTCACACTTTCCAATACAAAGAATATATTTTTGCCTAAAACATTGCTATTACGGTCATGGTATGAGTATTTAATAAATAAAATATTTACATGAAGATTTATACCCCCCCCCCCTTTAGGCTTCGTTCAATTAGCGAGAGGATAAAGGGGGCGCCTGGTGCTTGCAAGCGCCCCTTTAAGTCCGGCGCCCTGGGCGGTTGTCCCACCGCGCCCTACCCTAATAAGCCGCTACTGGGTTTGCATATTGTCATCGTAAAATAACTCTACTAAAGAAACTTACCTCTAACGTTTCCTTATTCCCCAAAAGGGAGTAGAATAAATCGTAATGAACCAAGGGAGACAATCTCCGATCTGTACTGAGGCATCCACAACATATCGCAGTATTCGCGGTGCTAGATTCACTCTTTATATCATACATTTTTAAAAAACACTCAGTCACTGTATTACATATTTTGCAAGCAAAGTCGCGAAGTAGTAAGAAACAAAGTGGATGTTACAATATATTAAAGTTTATAGCCTCACAGTATAATTACAATATTTTCTGTAATAATTGTTTATTTTTAAACAACTAAATTTACGCAATAATATTCGGCGAAATATCTGAGTGAGACTCACGTGAGACTACGCATTGGAATGACAGAATGACAAAAAATTTAATCAAATAAATAAAAGAGTATTAAATAAAGAGTACCAATTAGTACCCACAGAGTACATTTTTATATAGGTTAGTACCTATAGAGAAATTTGTTTGACATTACAGACGCGAATTTCTGCCCGTGAAATTAAAAAGCTTCTTAAGAGGCCGCGGCCATATGAAATCGCTCGACGCTCGTTTCCATTTCCATCCAACGCACACTATTTTTTAATATGTAACTCGTCAATGATGCAAAAACTAAACGGAATGCAATCAACTTTGACGGCTTCCTGTCAAAACAACCAATGTCCAATCAGCCTAGTCCAGAAACAAAATAAAACAATTATAACTAATTTATACTGCAGCCTAAGTAACTGTATTGATGTTATAAAAGTATTTAAGTGGCTACAGACGCGTTAAAATGGAGGATAGTTCAGAAATAATGTTGAAATCGCTGTGTTGTACGTGTCTCAGTAATGACCGGAAGTTGTTCCAACTTTGCCGTGTAAATGATGGTGTAAACAATCTGTATTCCCTTCTTTCACACGATTCAGAGGCTTATCGGGTAAGATATTATACAATGAATTGATCCATAGGTGCAACAAGACAAGTTGGAAGACTGGGGGAGAGACCGTTGCCTGGCAGTGGGACACTAAAACAGCTTATGATAGGTATTAAAAAATTATCCCTTGTAAATTTTATAAAAAAATTAAATAAAATTAAAAGATAAATAATAAAGTATTTATTTAGTTATTTCATTTTGTAAATTAGTACCTATTAGGTATTTTTTATAATTTTATATAACAATTACTACAAAATTAACAATTTACTCAAATAAACCAACCCTTACCTCTTAGATGAATGATTGGTCTCGCGCGCTCGCTCGACTAGATACCGCCGGCGTACTTGTCAAATGCGGCAACAAATAGTACGCCGAAATCGGCGTACCTGAGCCCGAGGCGACTCAGTCGCGTTGCAAACTGTGCGTAATGAGCATGTCCCGAATTTTTGTTAAATTTTGGTCATAACCGAAGTAAAATGCCAGTTTTCGCAGTGAAACTGTTTAAAAATAATACAACAAGAAATAAGAAAGACACTGGGATCACATACCATCAGTAAATATCGTATAATTTCGAAATTACAAATAAAATAACATGAACCCTAAATGCCATTCTGTGTTGCCGCGTACACAAGAATCAAATTCCCCGTGGTTGAGATTTTAATAATTGAATTTTATTGTTATCATCATTAAATGATGATAAATTTTAATAACTTATTTTATTTAAGTATCTAACGTAATTATTATATATACATAACCTAGTTCTATATTATTTAATGTTTATCTTTGTGATATTATACACTGAAGGTGTATAAATTGTTACCCGACACTATTTAATTAAGGGGTGAATGTGTCTTAAAATTAAAAATGTTTTTCGTCTTCCCAGTCAAAAGCCCGATCAGCTGATTTACTTAGGTATTACGGGAAACGAAAAATTTTTTTTTTCGTATTTCTTCCCATTTTCCTGAAATGTTAACTTTTTACCCGACTGCCCGAAGGAGGGTTATGTTTTTCAAGCGTATGTATGTATGCATCTACCTATGTATGTATATTTTGTAAACAATTATTTTTATTTTAGTTTTAATTAACCTGTAAATTATATTAGGTTTAACTATAGGTGCAACGTGTTAAGTACGCAAAAACTTCTTAGTTGGTGACTCAGTCCATGAATTTTCAGTAATAATTTGTAAATATTGAATGTTGTTAAATATATATTTTTTTAATTAAAAGTGAGGCCTGATCATTGATATACCTACATCATACCTACCATTTTTTAAAGAAGAAACCTACGCCTAACCTATACACAAACATATTAATACATTCACTCTTAATTACTTCTTAATTTCTAAGTATTTCCCAAGATACATTTTGTAACCAGTAACTTAATAGACCACAGAATAATTTATTTTCCCGATAATTCGGGTAACAGTGGAGCAGCTGGCAACACAATTCGTCACGCACACTAGCATCCTTGCAAATTGTCTTACACCGTTCTTACGCACACTACAATATTGAGTTGCCGCATTCACGAACGTTTTGTTTTTAGTTCCCGCGGTATCTAGTCGAGCGAGCGCGCGAGACCAATCATTCATCTAAGCCTTACCTACTGACCAGAGTGGGAATTACGGCCCAAATCCTTTCATTCCGAGAGGAGAACTGTGCAGTGCTGTGATATGTATTTTGGCTGAGATGAAGGATTAATTCAAGTTGCATGTTCGCTGTGTCACATTGTTGTTAGCGTGTTTGGGACCAGTAGCGGCGTTAGGGTAGGGCGCGGTGGGGCGACCGCCCAGAGCGCCGGATTTAATGGGGGTTCCTTCTAGAAAATTCCCTAAAGTTGTGGGTGCTGTGGAAATCCCGCCCAGGGTGCTGGAAGTGCTAAAACCGGCACTGTTTGGAACTCAGACTTGAGAAGAAGAGTTTGTGGGGATTTGG
>NC_133501.1:1413169-1448382 GCF_025370935.1 Choristoneura fumiferana
ATTGTAATTGAAATAATAAATGCTTAAATACACAGACAGACACATTTTAAGTAGGTTTAAATAAATAGGTAAGATTAACGATTACATTTATTTGCACATATCTAAGCCAACCTACAAATAAGTATCTTTAAATGTAATTGGTAGTACTTATAGTAGGTACTAGGATTTTGCGATAGTCAGCCTGTGTATCTTACGCACACATTGACGCGTGTACAGACGTTGTCGTGCTTATGTACATTCAAGAACGGGTATTTCGTACGTCATGGCCGCCGTGTGACTGAACTGTGAACTTGAATCGAGCGTACATTTTTGTCGTAGTCAGCCTATTAGTAGATATATTATAATATAAGATTTTTTTAAAGAAACTTTGTCACTGTTGTCTCTTGGAGAACACGACAGAATATCAAACAAGAAAGGTTATTGACCCTGATGTGATGATCATGATGAAGGATAACCTCACCTTGTTACAGGTCATGCAGTAGTGCTTGGAGTCATTTGTGTGGAACAGCTTGAGATGATTCTTCATGTAGTTTTTTCTGGAAAAATATTTTTCCACATTCGGGGCATGGTATACTGAAAAAATTTAATACAATGATGAGATTTCGCTTAAATATTAACCCATAAGTAAAGTAAGTGGACACAATTAATATCTTAACCTTTTAACCGCCACAGTGTGCTATGATGTAGAGTTAAAGGCAGAAAAGTTTTCCATGTCAAGGTCTTTATGACATTGACATAAGATTGATTTTACTTGGACTGTATAAGAATTTTTTCACTACATAAAATATAAATGCAAAATTTGAATGGCCGTTTGTTAAGTAGTTAATACCTGAAAGCGGAACAAACAAACACACTTTCGCGGTCATATTATTTGTAAGGAATGAAGTATATCTCTAAATAGTCATTTAAATAAAAATAAAAAAGTAATTTAAACATTTTGTAATGGTGTGGATTTTTAGGAGAAATAAACATTATTACAAGTTTTTGGTTCAAAAAATCATCTTTAAGATAAGCTTTTGGCTCACTGTACTTTTTGTCGACTCTAATTGCAATGTTTACCCTATTTATGTACATACATTATATGAATTTTTATGTCAATCCGACCACTGTACAAGAGATCAAAATTAAATTATATACAAGACCTAAAACAAACATATATACTCAGCGGCACAAAATTAGGCCCACCCTTCATACAAAATTACCGATTCTGCATACATTTAGCCTAGTGCGGGGACCCCTGGTAATTCTTGTCAACCACTGTATATTTTTAAATAAACACATTTTCATTTTTCATTTTCATTTGAGGGCCAGATTTTTTGCCGCTCAGTATATAAGACGTCAAACGGACCTCTCGACACCAGCTAGCGCTATTTCGCCACTCAAGAAATCCTCATTTCGCCGCGACGGTACCTACTACCACAGAGTACATATATAACAGAGACACCACCTAGTACAAGCAAATGGTATCACCCTAATACTGGCTATTCAACTGGCTATTTTTCTTTCCTTCGATTTTCCAATAGATGGCACCAGTGAGAACACAAATAACACGATACATATTGCCATCTAGTGAGACACTAAGGATACGGTACACTGACAACAACCAACAAGCTCACCAACTGAGCCTAGACGACTAGAGATACGCATGATGTCTCTGTCTTATTTACGTCATTAGAAGAGAATGGCATGTTTCTCTCAAATAGTTTCGACGAATGTGAGCAAGCGCGGGGCAAGCCCAGCAAGCGCATTCCGGTTATTCGCCATCTAGCGTCACAATTGCAAAACACTACGAAAGCCTCATAGCTGAAATGTAGCCACATGTAGCCTATACTTTCGTATTCTCAATTTATTATTTTTATGGTGTTTCTTATCTTTAAATTAAGGAGTTGAATTAAGGTTGATGTGAAGTTGTGTTTATAAAATATGCTAGTCTTTATTTTAATCTTAATATTTCTACTTAATTCGGTTTATTCACTTTTTATAATTTACAAATGTTAATAGTAGTGCCATCTATTGGTGTTTTTTTTGTATTAAATATAGTTTGTAGGGATTGGTAGGCCATGCTACTACCTACGAAATTATAGTTTAATGTCACCTCTCTTTCTTCCTGGGGCGATGCCTGACAGCGGTCACTAGATGGCGCCTGTACTTGCCCCGCGTCGGGAAAGACAGGTCACACTCGACGCAGTAGGCGCCCGCGCCCTTGTCGCCGGACTGCGGGTCAGGCGGGTGCGCGACGGCCGCGTGCCGCAGCAGCCGCGCGCGCGTCCCGAACACGCGCCCGCACGAACACGTGCTCGCCAGGTGGTTGTAGCTGCAACGATTACAACACACATTTGACATGGTCTCATTTGAGTCAATCAACTATGAAAATTAAATGAAATTATTTATTTCAGATACCAATACGGTATTTGACAACTCCTGATTTTGCCATATCTTAATATTATTATGAAAATATACATATACAGATAGTGTTTACCGAAGAGAAAATTTAAATCGGTTGAAAATTGGATTTATAGTGATTTTTTGAAAAATCTATATACCTGTCTCTTTCTCAAACGCTTTTCTCTATGCAGCAAGTATGGCGGTACTGGCGTGTGACGTCACATGCCAGTATGTCTTTCTCTGTCTAATCTTGAATTTCAAACCTTTATAACTTTGTTATTTATAAAGGTAGCTTAAAAAATGTTTTTCTATTCGATAATATGCATTGCGTAGTTTTAATTTATAAAACACTAGCTGTTGCCCCGCGCTTCGCTCGCGTTAAATTTGGGGTAACAATTAACATACATTTACTTTCTGCGATCCTTTTTTTCGTGTTTTGATTGATTTTTTGGAGGATTTAATGGAAATATAAATACAGTAAGACGTTGTTTTAGACAGATGGTGCACATTTTGGAATTCAAAAATCAACCTACATACGTAATAATTCATTCATAATTCGTACCAACTCTGAAACCCTGTTTCGCTGAAACGTTAAAGACGTTAAAGTACTACGCGTTTCTTTTGCCGGCGACTTCCTACACAATATAGGATATAGGATTGTATCTCGAGAAATTTTAAAGTCCCCGCGGGACATGAACTACTGTTATGATCTATTTTAGTATTCTTAAATTGTCGATGTGAGACATATTTTAGCTTTCTATTGGTAATAAAATTATTTAAATCAACTCAGTAGTTTCAGAGATTATCCCCAACAAACAAAGAAACAAACAAAGTTGAGATATTTTCCTATTCCATGGGATTTTCTAAAAATCTTTCCCTAGTGCACCTCTCTATAACTTTAGGAACATCTATGCCAATTTCATGTCTCTAGCACCAGTAGTTTTGGCTATGCGTTGTCTGTCAGTCAGCCAGTCAGGTACTGTTCAGGTAGAGTTAGGTATACAATTATAAATAAATCAAACCCTGAAGTTGAATTCACTTTTTGCTATCCCGCGGGAGTTTTACGTTTTCCCGGAGAAAAGTAGCGTATGCCAATCAGGGATAATGTAGCTCCCAATTGGTAAAATATCTTTTTAAATCAACCCCAATGATGAATTTACTTATGTATTTCGATCTTGCGGGAATTTGGCATTCTTCTGTAGAAAAGCAGCCTATGTCAATCAGAGATACTGCAGATTACTATTAGTGAAAGAATTTTTAAAATCAGCTCCGAATTTGGATTGTCTTACTTACTTCTATGTACCTATCCTGCGGGAATTTTGCATTTTCCCAAAGAAGAGTAATCTATACCAATCAGCAATTAGTGTAGCTTTATTTTAGTAGAAGAATTTTTATAATCAGCTCTGAAGTTGAATTCAGTTTTTTCTATCCCATGGGAATTTTGGATTTTCCGAAAAAAAAGTGGCCTATGTCAATCGAGGATAGTCATATCATATGAAAGAATTTTTAAAAGCAGTGCCAAAGTTGAATTTACTTATTTCTATCCCTCGGGAATTTTTCATTTTCACGGAAAAACGTATCCTATGTCAATCAGGAATACTGTAGCTTACTTTTGTTGAAAGAACTTTTAAAATCAGACCCGAAGTTGAATTCACTTATTTCTATCCCGCGGGAATTTTGCATTTTCCCGAAGAAGAGTAGTCTAAACTAATGAAAAATAGTGTAGCTTTCTATTGATGTAAGAATTTTTTAAAATCATCCCCGAAGTTGCATTCAGTTTTTTCTATCCATGGGAATTTTGTAATTTCCCGAAGAAAAGTAGCCTTTGTCATTTGGGGATAGTCATATCACATAAGATTTTTTTAAATCAGCTCCGTAATTGAATTAATTTATTTCTATCCCGCGGGAATTTTGCATTATCCCGGATAAAAAGTAACCTATGTCAATCAAGGATAGTGTAGCTTACTAACGGTGAAAGAATTTTTAAATCGGCTCAATAGTTTCAGAGATTCGACTACAACAAAGAAGCGAAAAAAGTTTAGATATTTCCCTATCCCGTGGGAATTTCGAAAAATCCTTTCTTAGTGAGCGTCTACATCTATTAAGGAACATATATTCTAAATTTCAAGTTTCTAGCCCCAGTGGTTTGGGCTGTGCGTTGATCTATAAGTCAGTCAGTCAGTCAGTCAGTCAGTCAGTTTCTTCTTTTATATATATAGATATACAAAATAGTCAAATACCGTATTTTGAACAATTAAATATCCATATATATGTTAGTAACAAGGAGACTTAAAATTATGTTATGTAATTGTGTTATGTTATGAATATATAAGGAGCTTGCTACTCTATCGTATTGGGTAACTGTAATGATAGATGTAATGTTTATTAGAAATAAAATAAAAATAAAATAAAATAAATGTTAGTGAAAAACTAAACGCTCATTGGATTTTACGTGCTAAGACATCCAATGAGCTATAATTACACTATTCAGTGTATGTTATTCTGTCCTGTTACCCAGGGGACATCAGTGATACTTTTTTAGAACGTTCATGCAAGCCGCTTCCATCCGAAGCAACTGGAGGTCTATGGGGGAAGGCCTGTCTGCCTAAGTGCCTACTCAATGCACGCCGTAGATGGTGATGATGATTGTTTTATAATGGTGAGACGGCGGTAGTTACGTGATGTGCCGTTCCATGGCTTTCTTCCCTACGGTGCTGCGGCCGCAATAGTCGCACACGTAGCGCGAGTGCAGGCGTCGCTCGTGGTGCGCGTACAGCAGCCGGTCTCTGCGATAACGATAAGGCTCTACATTAGAGTCGTGTCCATTGACTGGCTGACTAGGCTCAATCAACTTTTTATTGTTGTTGTCCCGTAACCCAGGAGACATCAGTGATACACGTTATATAATGCGCATAATGTGAATTGGCATAACGATGAGTTGGTATAAATTTAGATAGATTTGAGAAGTAAATAGGAGGCAAAAATATGATTAGGTAAAAATTTTCAAAAAAAATCTACACAGTTTACTCTTTAATTTTACTGAAATAGGGTTGCCATATCAATGAAAAATCTTAACAATTTTTATTTGGCGGTATGTCATACAGTGAGTGATACTACGGTTTTCAAATATTGCAAACTCTTTATAGGGGACCATTTAAACCGATTTTCGCGTTACGGGTATTATTGTAACGGTTTCTCATCAGCTTGCATAATTGTTTAATGGTAAAAAAAAAAGTGATGACTAACAAAAATTCGGACAAACATTACATTGTGACTTGCGAAAATTATGCGACTATTTACGCAACGTTTTGTAACAGGTAGGAGATAATGATGAAAATTACTTACGGAAAGTCCACATCGCACTGCTTACATCGGTATCTGAACCTGTGCAGGTGCAGATGCTTCCTTCTGTCGAGATCACGTTCCACCACGCGCGCGCATTTCAAGCAGCGGTTGACTGGGTGAGAGCGGCGCCAGTGCAGCATTAAGTCCGACTTGTTACCGTGCTTGTCGCCACACACCGGACATTTAATTAGGAGACTTCGCTTAAAAAAAATTGATACGTAAATACATAACTATGAACTAAAACAATTATTTTGCTCACCTGCACGTTGTGATATGTAAATCCTGACCAGAAATTTATGACTTCGCCAAGTTGCGGAATTTAATTGGAACTAATTTCTTACACTGGCAATAATTTGAATGATTGTCAGTGTCACTGTGGCGGTTTCTTTGAACAATAACAAAAATGCCCAAAACGATTAGTGAACAATGGATCATTGTAAATAATGTTTATAATAAACTACTGAAACAAACGCTTGGGGAATGAAACTATTTCACTATAAAACCTTTCCAAATTAACATCAGAGCTAACAGGTAAACGTTTTAGACAAGTCAAGATGTCATTGTTTCGACTATACTGCAGGGCTACTACGAAACTCGAAGTTCGTGTCGTACGGTCCCTCTGACACTTATACTATTTAATACGAGAGCGAGAGGGACGGTACGATACGAACATCGATTTTGGAATTTCGGTACTCCGAACCCCTACCTAGCCCCCTACTGCCTACTGGCCCTCTGAACTATTGCCATATAAATAAAAATAATAGCACCCTCTTGACAATAGTCATATATTCTTGGTTTACCTTTACGTTTATGCAACAAACTACATTATCATTCTGCTTGTGGGTCAATCAACTTTTTAGTGTGTGTTATTCTGTCTCGTGACTCAGGAGACTTCTGTGATACACTTTGTTAGAAAAATGTTTGCAATGTATACTATGAGAATGCTTAGGAGATGATCTATGAAGGATTTGCCTTAAAACTGTTGCAATGTCCTAACTTTTAATAAATAACTCAGAAGACGTTACCATGGCAACAGGCTACTGTTGCGTACAGCCACGCGAACAATAGTTACTATACTGCAGCAAGCTGCAAGGATGTAAGTTCATTAGGCATTGTTGTGTAACTTACATACCTTATTATGGTATTCTCTTTTATGGGATTGTAAATCACTTTTATATGTAAACCGGAAGCCACATGCCCCACATTTAAGGGGGCGACTAACAGAATCATTGTCATCTCTGTCTTTCGCCAGTGATTCCTGTACTTCTGTCTCACTCAGATGCACCTTGGTAAAATATAGCTCTAATTTACTAAAATCTATATCATTATCTATTTTTAAAAGATCTTTCTCTATTTTAACATGTTTTTTTTCATTTTTAACACAGGGTGCTTTTTCTTCTAAAAGTTTGTCATGGCCAGAAACACTTTCAAAATGGTCATTTTCTATTTCTTGTTTGATTTCTGCTTCTGTGCAGTTGTCTATGAAAAGTTCTATGTCTGGTTTTTCCTCTATGGTCTCCTCTATGATGTAATGGTAGCCTTGTCTATGGTTGGATTCAAGAATTGATAGAGATGTTATTTGTATCTGCAAAAAGCAAAGAAATAAATATGAATCAAAGATATGTGTTTGCGCATCAATTTAGAACATCTATGTGTGTGTGTGTGTGTGGTGTGTGTCTGTGTGAGCGTGTGTGAGCGTGTGTATGTCTGTGTGAGCATGTGTGTGTGTGTGTGTGTGTGTGGTGGTGTGTGTGTGTGTGTGTGTGTGTGTGAAAATGGCAACTTCATTTTTAGGCATTATTTTTTTAATGCAGGCCATACAAAATCTTGCGTAAAACCTATTTTCATTTTTTTTTTGTTTTTTTTTTTTTTGTGTTTTCTCTTTAAATTTTGTTGAATTTGTGTGACTTTGTGAGTGAATAAATGTCTTCTTTCATTCTTTATGTATTTGCTAATAAAATAAATATATAGCACTAACCTCCTTCAATGTATAAAATGTACTAACTTGTTTATCATGAGCCAGCTTCAGAACACACTGTGCATTCTGGAGCCGCGTCCGGAACGCAGCCACTCTCCGTAGCAGCGCCGTGCACTCCCAACACAGCAGTACATCAAAATACTTCAGGTCCTGCAATAGGGAATATGCAAGCATTATTTCATTCACATATGGCGGCGACAGACAGTAATTAATCTGCAAATAATGCATTTCATTTCTTGTCGCAGTTGATATCTTTATTGATTGACAAATCAAATTGTTTTTTTTTTAAACATCTGCAATAGGGAATATTACTGCAATTTTATCCCTTCAGAGTGCAGCACTAGCCCATACTATATGTTTATGGTTTATGTTTTTGAGTATCTTAAATGTCCGTAGGATGCCCTAATATCATATTATTTCAATTAAATTTTTGTAAATATAGCTCTATCGCTACTATCGATTTAAATTAAATTTATTTTGTTACTCATAAATGATTTCTATAGGTATTAATAATGCTCTTTGGTCATGATCCGTCATGGCGACCAAAATACAAAGAGAATTGACATTGTCATGGCGGTTTCTTTACGGTTTGTGCTAGTGTCGCCCCCTGCGCAGAGCTTTGCCTAATATGCCCTATTGTCAATCAGGCTGAGAGCTTACATATCAAATGACGTTAACTAATAGAAAGTCCACTTTCAAGTTTACTATTTAGGTCAGATCCTTGCACTTGTTTGTTTTCAGCGGCGTCTTTAGCCCATGTAGCGCCCGTGTGCAATTATTACTTAGCGCCATCTTAGAGGTGCGCGGGCCAAAATGGAATAGGTACAACGTGCCGCCGCCGGCGCCCACATAGGCGTATATAGAGGGGGGGCCGAGTGTGCCGTGTCCAGTATGGTCTAGTACCCACCCAGGATGTTGGGCTACCGATTCAAAAAATAACCTGATATGCCAGTGGGCGCCCCTAATACCGCTGCGCCCGTGTGCAACGCACACCCTGCACTATAGGTAAAGACGCCTCTGTTTGTTTTCATAAGTTAATGCATAAGGGTCACTACCCACTATGCCATATCATGCAATGACCGTAATAGGAATGAATCAGAAACAGAATGCAAATGAATAGATAGAGGGCATAGTCTCACACTTTCCAATACAAAGAATATATTTTTGCCTAAAACATTGCTATTACGGTCATGGTATGAGTATTTAATAAATAAAATATTTACATGAAGATTTATTTTTAAGTCCGGTGCCCTGGGCGGTCGTCCCACCGCGCCCTACCCTAATAAGCCGCTACTGGGTTTGCATATTGTCAGTAAAATAACTCTACCAAAGAAACTTACCTCTAACGTCTCCTTATTCCCCAAAAGGGAGTAGAATAAATCGTAATGAACCAAGGGAGACAGTCTCCGATCTGTACTGAGGCATCCACAACATATCGCAGTATTCGCGGTGCTAGATTCACTCTTTATATCATACATTTTTAAAAAACACTCAGTCACTGTATTACATATTTTGCAAGCAACATCGCGAAGTAGTAAGAAACAAATTGGATGTTACAATATATTAAAGTTTATAGCCTCACAGTATAATTACAATATTTTCTGTAATAATTGTTTATTTTTAAACAACTAAATTTACGCAATAATATTCGGCGAAATATCTGAGTGAGACTCACGTGAGACTACGCATTGGAATGACAGAATGACAAAAAATTGAATCAAATAAAAGAGTATTAAATAAAGAGTACCAATTAGTACCCACAGAGTACATTTTTATATAGGTTAGTACCTATAGAGAAATTTGTTTGACATTACAGACGCGAATTTCTGCCCGTGAAATTAAAAAGCTTCTTAAGAGGCCGCGGCCATATGAAATCGCTCGACGCTCGTTTCCATTTCCATCCAACGCACACTATTTTTTAATATGTAACTCGTCAATGATGCAAAAACTAAACGGAATGCAATCAACTTTGACGGCTTCCTGTCAAAACAACCAATGTCCAATCAGCCTAGTCCAGAAACAAAATAAAACAATTATAACTAATTTATACTGCAGCCTAAGTAACTGTATTGATGTTATAAAAGTATTTAAGTGGCTACAGACGCGTTAAAATGGAGGATAGTTCAGAAATAATGTTGAAATCGCTGTGTTGTACGTGTCTCAGTAATGACCGGAAGTTGTTCCAACTTTGCCGTGTGAATGATGTGTAAACAATCTGTATTCCCTTCTTTCACACGATTCAGAGGCTTATCGGGTAAGATATTATACAATGAATTGATCCATAGGTGCAACAAGACAAGTTGGAAGACTGGGGGAGAGACCGTTGCCTGGCAGTGGGACACTAAAACAGCTTATGATAGGTATTAAAAAATTATCCCTTGTAAATTTTATAAAAAAAAATAATAAATTTAAAAGATAAATAATAAAGTATTTATTTAGTTATTTAATTTTGTAATTAGTACCTATTAGGTATTTTTTATAATTTTATATAACAATTACTACAAAATTAACAATTTACTCAAATAAACCAACCCTTACCTACTGACCAGAGTGGGAATTACGGCCCAAATCCTTTCATTCCGAGAGGAGAACTGTGCAAAATAAAAGAAAAAGAAAAAAGGAAATAAATTTTGACACGAAATGGTCCCAACTCAGCATGATGTCAACCTTGCGGCCGACGCTGGTCTTCCGTTGGAACCATTTAAGAGTTAAAAGAATACAACAACAGTGAACAGTGATGTCTCTGGATGCAAAGGCCTGTCTTCCTGGAGTGTTCAGCCACAACAAAAAAATATTATTCTTTCTTGTTTCCTACTGGCAAAAAAAAAAAAAAGATTGATACTGCATTTTGTATATATACTTATATGGCTCATTTAGGTTAAGTTATTATGAACTTGTATGTAAGTTTCTTATGTCTCTTTTGTTTTCGTGGACCAACTGAAAATCAGCATTCAGCAGCAGCATTCTCATCCGATTACCTCACACTGAATCTACCAAACAATCATTGATAGTATTGATGGAGCTATACTTGCAAGAATTTAATTGTTCTCTATGTAATTACAGGAGGGATTCTACAAGGAAGCGGCTAGCCTGTTCGTATGCTGGGAGTGCGAGTCGCTCCTGCGCAGGCTTTCGCGCTTCCGGCGGCAGGCGTGCGTGGCGCAGCGTCGGCTCGCGGGCATCGCCGACGGCCGGGATGATGTTAGCAGGCTGAGTCAACTTGTTACTTACACTCCTCGCAATAGGAGTGTTTGATGAATGTGGACATCGAGTCTTTCAATGAGGCTGGCATAGTCACATTGGTGCACTTAAGCCTCAAAAAAAAAATATAGAAAAAAAAACTTGTTACTTTTAAAAAATATAAAGCGGATCCAGCTTTTTTATAGCCAGGAGGGGGTCACATAATCAAAATTATGGGTATAGCCAAGGGGGGTCTCATGGTCAAATTCAATGGTATGGTACAATACAAACAGTACTTTCCGTTGACCTTAATATATCTTAATATAATACAATTCTTCTGTACTGTGTGTTTTGTTTGTCACTTAACTTGTCCTAAACGGCTGGACCAATTTGGATCAAATTCTTTGTGTAAGTTTCAATAGATTCCTGGATGGTTTGAAAACATAATAGGACCCGGTAGGTGTGGCGCTGCTGTCGGTATGTTATCATATTTAATGTAGTGCTGCTTTTACAGACAGGACAACGTCAGCCGGGTTCTCTAATTGTTTTTAAAATGAAGATTAATAATAAAACTATGATAAATTTTCTAATAATCTCCAACTCCAATCCACAGGTGAAAACATTGAAGATCGGCATGTCCAGACTTCTCCGCACCCACAAGCCAACGTATGATCTAACAGTGGTGTCAGATGCAGAAGAAAACGACAATTTTATCGACTGCGGACCAGTTGTCGACATAAAGATAGAAACGGACGATACTGATGACATACCACTGTCAGAACTACACAATAACTATTTGTCAGATGACAATGGTCATGTGGAGAACAGTATGTACAAGAATAACACGGACAAAATCAAGCAAAAGAAGAAAGTAAAATTAAAAACAAACAAAATTGTGTCTTCGGTCAGTAAATATAAAGATTATTTTGCTACGACGCGGATGAGTGAAGAGGATATGGCACAGAGTAGAGTGCGAAAGAAATGGCCGATGATTTTGTTAACGCGCCGTTTAAATGTGAATCTTGTGTTGAGGTTTTTAAGGGTCAAGTTGGCTTGGAGAAGCATAAGGAGGCTTTTCATGTGGAGGTTAGTTTTTAATCACCTTTTTTTGTTTGTATGATCAAATGAAAACTTATAGTCTGGCAAAAAAGAGTAGAAATTAAAAAGTGGCAACACTGTAGTGTCCTCCCTTTGGTTTCCATTTGGTTTGAAAGGGATGACACTACAGTGTTGCCACTTTTTAATTTCTACTCTTTTTTGCCAGACTATACTGTAGCTGTAGGCCGTCCACTGTTGGACATAGACCTCTCCCATAGATCTCCAGTTGCTTCGTATTCACCGCAAACCAGCTTAATTAATACCCTTACCAACAAAAAGTACAAAAACCCCCGACTTTGTTAGTTCAAAGTTCAATATCTCAAAATCGGCTAAAACGATTTTGATGAAACATGTCTAAGAACTGTCGGTAGAAAACCTGATTTCAAATAAAAAACCGCATTCAAATCGGTCCACCCGTTTAAGAGCTACGGTGCCATAGACAGACAGACACACATAGCGGTCAAACTTATAACACCCCGCTTTTTGCGTCGGGGGTTAAAAACTTAATTTGACGATTTATAAACACTGTTTCTCCCCCTCGGAAAAATAAAAAAGTATGTAGGTAGTTTCCTATCCTATAAATAAATAAAAAATAAAAAAGCCTTTTAATTTCTAGCAGTTAACAACAAAGTATTGGCATATATAATATTTCAATTCTTAAAAATTGATTTACATGCTTTAATTTTGTAATATAATGCCAAAAAGATAATCAATAAAAAAATTAAACAATTCTTAGTTTTAATTAACAATAAATATTTTTTTTCGTTTACATTTACATTTATAAACACTGTTTCTCCCTCTCGGAAAAATAAAAAAGTATGTAGGTAGTTTCCTATCCTATAGAAGTTTAAAAATCCCTTTTCGTACACCTGATATTCGACGTTGTACTTATAAAAAGTTTCAAGTCTTTAGCTCAGGTTCTGGTTCTACCTTGTTTCGTGTGACAGTCAGTCAGTAGCGGTACTGTTAATAGAAATACTTAAAAAAAATATAGTGAATTAAGGCTCGCCTAAAAACTTTCCCGTTGAAAGCAAACTTCTGAACAAAGTTTTTAGTATTATATTTTCAACTTACAAAAAAATTGTTACAAGTTGGACGGTTGATGTCTATTGGACGCTAGATGTCACTGCTAGCGGCCAGCTTACTACTGCACACTAGATGGCGTTAGTGGTGGCGGATCTATAGTTAGAATCAGAAGGTTAATGAAAAAGTGACACTTACCATGAAATGAATAAAAAAACACCTTCCAAGTGCGAGTCGGATTCGCACACCGAGTGCATTTATATATAGAGGGTACTTTTTACACGCAGGATAGTGATAAACGCGATTTTTCAATGATTTTACTTTGCAGAAAGACAACCACCCTCAATGCCCCATATGCCTGTCCTACATCGCGTCAGACAACTTGTCTGCGCACACATCGGACCACTACAGCAGACACGACTGCCTACTCTGCGAGCACCAATCCTTCAGCAGCCAGGACATGAGAAGGCATCTGAAGATGCATGGCGTTGGTGTAGCCGTCAAGAAGAAAAAGGTATGATGTCTTAAAGTTACTCTCGTCCACTCATAGCGCCACCTACCCTCATGGCAAAATTTGAGGAATAGGTGTGAGCCACATCTTCCTCTAGCCTACCCTGAATGATCCTATTTACTGTAGAAGATAGCCTTGTGGACGTCGGTACCCGGTTCTACAGATACATACAGTCGAGTTCATAAACTTGTGAGCAAAATTTTGATCAAAAATATCTAAACACGACTCTATTGTTAACGGCGTAAAAGCGTGTTCAGATATTTTTGAACAAATTTTTGCTTACAAGTTTATAAACTCGACTGTACATCACAGTCGCATACATTATGGTCACAGTAGTTGTCATATGATAGACAGTAGCGTGTTATCGTTGCAGGGCGGGAAACAAAAGGCGTTGCAAGCTGATGCAGGCGTCAAGTCGTGCCGGAACGCTGTTAGTTCGGACCAAGCAACGCCTTATGGATACCCTTGTGCGGAGTGTAATAAATATTTCGAGTACGTATTGCATAAAATCTCTAATTCGCAACCGATACTATCAGAGACAAATAAAATCCACGATGTCATTTTCGGGAATGGAAATTTAGTGAAATTCGGGTACCGTAAGGTCGGGGTACTTTGACCCATTTGATTGGAGGGTTACTTTGGCCCACATGAAAACCCCGTACCATTCGGTATTTCAGTTCATTTGCCGGGTATTATGACTTACGCGTGCGAAATCTACCCGCATAGAGCGTTAAAAAATGCACATAATAAATAAATATCACGGGACAGTCTTGATACCAATTGATCTGGTCCCAAAGCCCAAAGTAAGCAATGTTTGTGTTATGGGTACAAGCCAACGGATAAACATACTTAAATAGGTAAATACATACTTAAATACGTATTAAACACCTAAGAATCGAGAACAAACATTCGTATTTTTTATACAAATATATGCCCTGAGTGGGGTCCGAACCCGGGACCTCAAGCTTCGTAGTTAGTTTTTCTAGCTACTGGGCGTGCACTGGGCTATCTGGTCGCCAAACATAATGCATGTTTATTTTATTTATATTGGCAGAGGGGGAAGCGCACATTGCCTGCTGTTATACGTGCTTGCTTTGTGAGTGTATAAGTAGGAATTATTTTAGGTGTCCCGATCTCGTTTACAGCCAACATTGCGAACAAAGCCATTGTATTCTATTATGTCCTCAAATGCATAATCCACAGTTAAAAATGAAATGATATATAAGATAAAATAACACATTGAAATAACGACTTTATTATTTACAACAGAGAGTTCATTTTAAATAAAACTTTGTTGGCAGATAAGGTTTTTCAAAATTGAATGCGTCGTAGACAAGCAGCCTCATGGAAAAGTATTATCTGCGAACGTGTGTTTATTTTAAAATAAACTTTCTGGTCGAGGCAATAGAGTCGTTATTTCAATGAACTATTTTATTTTATACTTCCGTTCATTTTAAACTGAGTATTATGCGGTTGAGGGCACAATAATACAATGGCTTTGTTCGAAAGGTGAGCTGTTAACGAGATCGGGACACTTCAAATAATTCCTACTATAATACAAATTGTTTTACCAACTATCTAAGACAGATTTTTATTTTAGAAATAAGAATCAAAGATGGAAGCACGTCCAGCGGCACCACAGAGAGGGCTACGGGTGTTCCACGTGCGGGAAACGGTTTGCGTTCAAAAACAACTTGAATCGCCACGAACAGTAAGTGAATCGGATATTAGAGATGTGGTGAATAATGTTTTTCCATTATTTTCTCGGATAAGTTCGTATTTAATTCTTTCTTTCTCAATTGCTTCAGTAAACTTCTGTAAGTTAGTTGAGAAAGCAAGATAAATACGGGCTAATCCGACAAAATGCGACTACAAAACATTATTCACTAGATCTGTACTATGTTATTGTAGCAAGAGCCTCATCTAATAAGCAAATATAGAAATTCTTATTCTTTAATTTATTCAAAGTCAAAGTCAAAATATCTTTATTCAATTCAGAATATAACAAGCACTTATGAATGTCAAAAAAAAAACATCTACCACCGGTTCGGAAAAACCTCTGTTGAGAAGAATCCGGCAAGAAACTCAACATCATATATTGAATCAGACGTTACTTTGCGGAGATATATATCAATGAACTGTAACAATTACTTTGCCCACCCGCCCGCAAAGCAATAAGGGGAAGTAATTTTTCAATACAATTCTAATTCTACTCTATTCTTATTATTATTAGTCTCCCTACAAAGATAATTAATTTACTACTAAAATAACGCCCGATTTAATAATTTATTTTTTACTTATCCAGGGTGCACTTGAGCCCGTTGCCGCGCGAGCAATGCCCGTCCTGCCACAAGCTGGTGCGCGTGGACCTGGTCAAGACGCACGCGCGGATCCACCTGCAGCGCGAACGGTTCTCGTGCGTGGAGTGCGCCAAGAGCTTCGTCAGCAGAGCTTCGTACGACCACCATCTGAAGTACACGCAGGCGCACGCCAGCAAAGACATATTGAAGTAAGTTGGATTAGAAAAATGCGACCCCAGCGCCATCTAGTGTCTAATAGTGCAACTGCAGCGCCATGTAGTGTCTAGTAGTAGGACTGTAGCGAGCGCCATCTGGTGTCTAGTTGTACGACTGTAGCGCCACCTAGTGTCTAATAGTACGACTGCAGCGCCATCTAGTGTCAGATAGACGCACGCACGGATCCACCTGCAGCGCGAACGGTTCTCGTGCGTGGAGTGCGCGAAGAGCTTCGTACGACCACCATCTAAACTACTCACAGCAATCCAGCAAGGACTTTAAGTTAGCTACTTAACAGAGTTCTAGACCATTACATTTGTTTTCTTCTTTTAGTATTTTTTTAATTAATGTTCTAATTCTGTCCTGTAACTCAGGAGGCAACACTAATAAACTGTATTAGAAAAATGTTTGCAATGTACTATTAGTACGCTTAGGAGATGACCTATGAAGGAAATTGCCTTAAAACTGTCACAACTCCTGACTTTTAGGGGATTTGTACCCCATTAAATCATACTTTTAATAAGTAACTCAGGGGACGTTACCATGGCAACAAACTACACTAAAAAGTTGTTTGACCGTAAAAATAAAAAAAACACTTGATAATTGTGATTTATCGCGTTTATTTGTTTATAATTGAGCTTTTAAACACCATGTACTATATAACCATGTTACAGCTTACTTTTCCCTTGTTCTATTTTGTGGGAATCTTGGCGCAGACGAAGCCAGCGGCCGCGGCGCCCAAGGCGCCCCCCATGGTAGCCGCGACGCCGCACAGCGCTGGCACCACCGCTTTCTTGTACTCTTTACCTACACAGAATAAATCAATATATCAAATAAAATAGCATGGTGAACGGTTGTGTTGCTCTGAAGATGACCTCTGGTTGAGTTCGAAACGGGTCAGTGTAGTGTGGTGGTGGTGATAGATGTATTTGTGTGATTTGTGTGTGTTCTTACAGTGTGGAGGTGGAGGAACTGCATGAACATACATTTCTTGCATAAACAGTGAGCAAATTAATCAGCAGCTGCCCCCTCCTATCGATAAAAAAAAGTTTCAAGCGTTTCTAAAATTTTCATCCGTTCCCCATTATAAGTACGTATAACATTCATGCACAAGATGGCAGACTGTTAGGGAGTTATTTTACCTCAAAATATTCAAAATAGTACATTTAATAAGAAGTTTTTGCAAACGTATTTTTCTTCAGACCCCAAACTAGGCTGAGCCTGAAACTTGGGTTACTAAATACTAAAAACACCTGGACTCAATCAGCTATTATGATACAATAGGGCATATTACGCAAAGCTCTGCGCAGGGGGCGACACTAGGGCAAGCCCATGATAACGCCAGTTCTCTGTATATTTTGTCGCCATGACAGATCATGACCAAAGAGTATTCCTTGAAGAGTGACCTTTAGAAATCATAATATATTTATTAGTAACAAAATAACATGATATTCTACATCGATAGTAACGATAGAGCTATATTTCCAACAAAAAAAATATTGAAATAATACGATATTATGGCATTTGAGGTTCAACAAACTGTTGTAAGCCGTGGTGGCTAGTGGTTTGACCCATCGCCTCTCAAGCCGAGGGTCGTGGGTTCAAACCCCGGCTCGCACCTCTGAGTTTTTCGAAATTCATGTGCGGAGTTACATTTGAAATTTACCACGAGCTTTGCGGTGAAGGAAAACATCGTGAGGAAACCTGCACAAACCTGCGAAGCAATTCAATGGTGCGTGTGAAGTTCCCAATCCGCACTGTTCCGCGTGGGAACTATGGCCCAAGCCCTCTCATTCTGAGGGGAGGCCTGTGCCCTGCAGTGGGACGTATATAGGCTGGGATGATGATGATGATGAAAACTGTTAACGGTTTTGTGCTAGTGCTACTACTCTCTGTCGGGAGAAAAATTCCAGCAATATTCCCTATTATAACAGCGCCAAAACGTGCATGCAAAATTAAAAACATAAACAAGACATGGAAAAGAAAATAAAAATGTACATGTGTGTGTGTGTGTGTGTGTGTGTGTGTGTGTGTGTGTGTAAGAGTCCCGTGTGGAATGAAATAGATGATGGTATGGTATGTAGTATGGGACCTGCGTCGGAATGCAGGAAATCCTGTTGTCTCTGTCCGTAAGTGGGTGCCGCGCCGGGGTAGTTGAAGCCAATGCCGACCTGACGTCGCTCCCGAATACTCCCTGGAAAAGTACAAAACTCACTCTAAGGCTGCGTTTCAAACAGAGATGTGACGTGTCGTATGAACATGAACAGTTTAGTGCAAATATATCGACACGGCTAAAGTTACAAAAATATGTATACACGATAGTCGTACCGCATGCCCATACATACTTATTTGAAAATTAATTCAGAATATTTCAGCAGGTTATATGGCGTTTGACTGTATCCTACCACAGAATAGATAATAGTACATTCCTACATAGCTCAAAAAACCGTTAGGGCCTACTCTAGCTGTCGCGGTTTACACGGAGCGGGTGGCCACCTGTTGAACAACAGTATGAGCAGCGCTAACTGCGCGCGCGCGCGTCGCGTGCATAGGATTGCACCCGCGCCAGGGGGGCTACTACGAAATTCGAAGTACTTATCGCACCGTACCTCTCACTCTCGTATTAAATAACTAGAGTTTACCCGCGGCTTCGCACGCTTAAACTATTCAATCTGGGTGTATTGAAATTCCGGGATTTTTCAAAATTTCTCTGGAAATTCCCAAAATTTAGATCGTGGTCTTCATTGAGGTTGAGTCTAGAACAACAGTCCATAATTTCATTACTCTTAACCCAGCGGTTGAAATTTCAAGATTTTATCCTTATCCCATGGGAATATTTAAAAAGTAGCTTAGCTTATGGTTATTCCAGACGTCCAACTACCTACATACCAAATTTCATGATCCTAAACCCAGCGGTTATTATTTCGAGATTTATCCCTATCCCGTGGGAATATCAGGATAAAAAGTAGCCTATGTGTTATTCCAGACGCCCATCTATCTACGTATCAAATTTCATCTAAATTCGTCCAGCCATTTTTAGGGTTCCGGAGCCAAAATGGCAAAAACCCTTATTGTTTCGCCATATCTGTCTGTCTGTCTGTGTGTGTGTCTGATTTTACGTCTATGGGAGGTACTCTAAAAAAATATATTTTTGATTTTTTTATTATACCATTTTGTCGGCATAGTTTACATATATATCCGTGCAAAATTATAGCTTTCTAGCATTGATAGTCCTTGAGCAAAACCGCGGACGGACAGACAGACAGACATGGCGAAACTATAAGGGTTCCGTTTTTGCCATTTTGGCTCCAGAACCCTAAAAAGAAGTTTTTAGCGCCATTTAAAGTAAAAATGCCCAATAAATAACTTACTGGCCTGCACGGCAGCCATCGCAGCGAGCACTAGAATTGCAACAATAACTGTCTTCATCTTGTTTCCTTGTGAGACTGAGTGTGGTCTAGACTTCACTGCTATTTATATGCATATTAGGTACCTACAATGAGTTTATGTTATTGGAGGATATCGTCGGTACCAGTGAGATAAATCATTATTTAGGGTTCCGTCTTTGAAGCCTGGCAATAAATAATATTTCATGAGCGGTTTTCTGCAGGCAAACAATATGTTTAATTTTGTAATTAAATTATCTTTCTCATGATACCAATTTTGATTGGTTATCAGATCGGTGTTGTGCCGATATTGACTCACCCTGTTCATACCCGCTTGACAGGTAGCCATTAGGGGGTGCTCCCGGGAAATCCCGGGAATTTTATAGTAACTAAAGAACCGGTACCGAAAAACTAATGTCCCGTTTCTCCCGGTTCTTCCCATGATTGACAAATGACAATATTATACTTGCGTTTTTTCAATTATTACTGTTTTAAAATACACCTACATGTTTAGTGCACAAGCAACGTTGCATTTTTCGTGCGTTGTACTGGTCTTAATCTGTCATCTCCCAGGATAACAGGATCAAAGGAATTTGGGCACAAATTTGTGCCTCTGGGAGAGGACAGGTTAAGTGTAAGAAACGCGAAGCTAGTGACTTGTGAGCCATGAACAAAAATAACTAGGTAAGCCTACCAAGGCATATTCTCAGCATTAAAAACTATCAATTGAAAAAAAACCGGTTATGAAAAGAGATTACCTAACTAAAGAGACAAGATTAATTTAATTAAAAATAGTCATGAACACTTTTCGATAGGCAAGCTATAATAATAGGCGTGTATGTAAATAAATAACACTTAATAAAAAACATATCTCATCCGGTTATCAGATGGGTAAAGGTCGATCTTCTACGTCCCCTCTACTATGACAATGGCTGTACTGACTGACAGTGTTATGTTATGTACGTGATATGGAACAATTCGTACTTGACCAGTTTTTTGTTCTCGTGAAATTCGCTAACCTGTTCCTTAATTGAATTAGCAATAATATACTCCCTGGAGAACCCGCATGCAGTTTGTTTTTTTTTTTTTAACAGACTTCATAAGAAAGAATACGAACTAAAAGAATTCCCTTGCTCACCCGTGGCCTTACGATAGCTAAGCTTATGCAAAATATGCAAGGAAATTCTTTTAGTTCATTGATATGGACCTCCGCAAAGTAACGCCTGATTTAATCAATGAGGGCTATCGCGAATGAATTCGCCGCTAGAGGCGCTAGTGTAGCGTGAGGTCTCCGAAATGTTAAATCTCATAGTTTTTGGGTGAGCTACGCGGGTTTATTTATAATTAGAATAATTTTGTGAATATTTTGCAATATCTGAAATTAATTATGGCAAATATGCGTTCCGGGGCAATGAATGTCTGTGTTTTGAGACAGTTTTGTCTTTCGGAAACCTTTGTCCTCCCTTTTTTCCGAACAAAACAGGGACTATGCAACACTGTGGCATGCTCGATATTTATATGGTACGGTTTTAAGGTGTATTAAATATGATTTTAATCTAAACTTTGTTTTCACGCCCAGAATAACAGACTTTCAAAACCATACTTAAAAACCTCACGCAACAGTGCGCCATCTAGTGAGACAAAAAACGATAGCCCTCATTAGGAAGAGGACGTTCTCAATTCAGTTTTATTTTTAGGGTTCCGTACCTCGAAAGAAAAAAATGGAACCTTTATACGATCACTTTGTTGTCCGTCCGTCCGTCCGTATGTCAAGACCCTTTTTCTCAGAAACGCGTGGACGTATCAAGCTGAAATTGATATCGAATACTCAAATCTGCGGTCCCTTGAAGCCCTGAAAAAATCAAAATTCGAAGTCAACGCAATCAAAAATTACAGTCGTTAAACAACATGTTTCCATACAAATAGCACTGCACTGAAAACCTAGAGGGCACTTCCAGTTGTCCTAGAAACTTGAAATTTGGTATGAAGCTAGCTATTATAACACAAAATGTGCGCATATGGCATGTGTGTGCCTGCGTGGCTGTGGGCCTGTGGCGTGCCGCCGCCGCCGAGTCGCGTATCGCGTTGCTCCGAAGAGGAAGGGCTACGGATTAGCCCGAAACATGTCGGGCTAAACTCGATTTAAGACGGGAGTTATTCGGGTCAATTTAATATGGGGGGGGATATTATATCTGAGCCGTCTGATGGCGCCCTTACGACGCCGTGTTCGCCATGTTTATGAGTGTTGTGTGAATACAGTCTTCTGGCGCACACAACGTTAAATGGCCGAGAAGAACATGCCGTCGTAAGGACGCCATCAGACGGCTCAGATACAATATCCCCCCAGCTACAATAGCCCCGGGTCACCTTATAATGTCATACTAATAAACTAGAATGAAGGTGACCAAAAAATACTTATTTGCCAGGATCAAGGCCGGCCATGATAAAGGAGTCATGCTTTTGTGCCAGCCCTAACACCGTCCTAGCGATGATTGCCAACAGTTTTGACTGCGCCTACATTAATCATGCCTGTGCGCTACTTATAAATAAATTATTTAAAACTAACACTCAGCTTTTAAGATTTTACTAACGGCAAACGTGTATGAGTCTTAGTTGCTTGAAATAAATGGATTATTATTATTACTATTATTAGCGCCCTTTTAGATACGACAAGCGATAAAATGACAAGGTATTTGTTACGCATAGAACACTCAATAGCTGTACAGTAGTGGAACGCTTCGCGCTTGGCCGATTCATATGAACTCGTTGACATGCGATAACCTGTTCTATTATCGAATTAGAAATAATATACGCCCTGGAAAAACCCAAGCTTGTTTCCCCGACAAACTGACAGCCGGTGAAATTACTGGCACTTGAGGTATCCCATCGTAGGCCTCTAGGTTGGCAACGCATCTGCAATCCCCCTGGTGTTGCAGGTGTCTATGGGCGGTGGTGATCTCTTATCATCAGGAGACCCACTTGCTCGTTTGCCATCCAGTCGAATAAAAAAAACTAGGTTATCAATTTTTCTGTTTGTAAAATAAAAAACGTCGATGTACTACTACTTATAGGTACCAAAGTACTTATATACGTACACCTATAAGATGTTACAAAAATATTTAACCCCTAATACGAAAATGGGGGTTAAACGAACTCTTAGTACAGTCAGCATCAAAAGTAGCTGTACACTTTCGTACTTTGTCGTTTTACAGCCACGCACTAAACGCCATGCAAGTCTCAATCAATACACAGATCACTTAAATACGAATTTTTAATCATTGATTTTAGTTACAAATAAAATTTATTATTTATTTATTCATATCACAGAAAAACAAATCGAATATTCTTTATTCTTATATTATTTAGTTAATATAAAACTTATTAGCTAGAAAAACATTTCATCGAGTGGTAGTTTCGTTTCAATTCATACCTGTGCCTGTGTGACGAAATGCATACCCTCCTATAACGGTAGCGATTCGCTTTCTGGTCGGGTCACAGTTCTAACCCAACCTAACCTATTTTTTTAGTAGCTAGGTATTCGCTTTTTGGTGGGGTCACTTTCTAACCTAACCTACTTTTCTGATAGCTATTCGTTTTCTGGTGGGTCGCAGTTCTAACCTAACCTACTTTTCTGGTAGCGATTCGCATTCTAGTAAGGTCACAGTTCTAACGTAACCTACTTTTCTGGTAGCGATTCGCTTTCTAGTAAAGGCATAGTTCTAACCTACTTTTCTGGTAGCAATTCGCTTTCTAGTAAGGTCACAGTTCTAACTTAACCTAACCTACTTTTCTGGTAGCGATTCGCTTTCTAGTAAGGTCACAGTTCTAACTTAACCTAACCTACTTTTCTGGTAGCGATTCGCTTTCTAGTAAGGTCACAGTTCTAACCTAACCTAACCTACTTTTCTGGTAGCGATTCGTTTTCTGATGGGATCGTAATCGAATTCTACAGCACATGCAAGAATATTCAGAAATAAAATTATTGCAAGCGATCGCAGAAAATAAAATATCGTGAATAAATGCACCGAACAAAAATATTCTTTAAAAAATAATTCTCTAGTTTGATACAATTGTTGAATAAATTGATTATAAAATTAAATGAATTATTTTTCTAATAATCATAATAATTCATCATAATAATTTCTAATAATGTTTCATCCAAGTAAATAGTACCTAATTGAAGCCATAATATTCGAAGTAAAAATACAAGGACCAAATATTAATTCTATGAAATTTATACCTGTGAAAGAAGGGAACACCTCAAATATCTTATAAGTACATATATGCGTTTCAGAAGTAGTTTTACTAGCAAGGAATTAAATTAATGCTATAAATGCGCTAGAAGTTTTGTCATTTTGTCTTATATAATAAGTCTGTAATGATATAATGAGTTGTCTTCTTGTCCGCAGGTACAAGTGCAACGTCTGCGACAAGGGCTACCGTTCGCGCGGCGAGCTGCGGGATCATGTCAACTACCAGCACATAGGACAGACGCAACACAAATGTCCTGTGTGCGGAAAAGTGAGTAATCTTTTTTAGAAAGAAAGAAAAAACATTTATTCCTGACATTATTACACACCTTAAAAAAGAAAAAAGTTACGTATCACGGTCTCAAAATGGTCCTAAATTAACATAATGCCGCCTGCGCCTTTGTGAACGGCGCTGGTCTTCTTTTGGGACGATCAGGACGGCATACATTTTACAGGAAACAACAAACAGTGAAACCGACACACTTAAAATACCTACCAACAAATTCAAACATTGCATAAAACATTGTACAATGGCCTGCATAAGTGGATGGACACCTTACGTTCTATAATCGTTTGAAGAACACGAGAGGTGGCGATTTTGTTAGGTTTCACAAGAAATGAACTAGATGGCGCTGTTAAACAGTTTAACAATTTAGGTTAATTTATAGAATGTTTACAAAAATAATATTACTACAGTAGTATTAATGACACTTAAACTTTTATATGTATAAAGATTAATTAGTATAACAACATTGAGTCCACGTTATTACGTTTTATGCTCATAACAGTATGTGGCGGTAGCTGAGTTGATCGGCTGCTTAGACAAATTCGTAAGTGATCATGAGTTCGTATCCTACATATCAGAATTGTTTTTATTTTTATTTTTTATTTATAAGTTTCTATTTTAACCTGTTCTCTCCCAGAGGCACAAATTTGTGCCGAAATTCCTTTGATCCTGTTAGCCTGGGAGATGGCAGATTAATTCTGTGGATAACTGATATTGAAATAAAAAGAACTCAAAAAGGATAACGTTGCAACAGAAATAATACAGGTTTTGAAGTTTAAATCATAAAACATTTTATTCCTAAAACAATTTTTCTATTCATTAAATATTGACGCAGTTATTAATGTTATACTATTAATTGAATAATTGAAAACCAGAAAGTAGTTTGCTCGGAATCCAGAGTAGAATCGATTACACTATGTTTTGAATCAGGTTGTGTTTGAGTTTTTATCATATCCCTTAGATAATTTAATACTGGCCGTTTTGCAATACAATTATTTTAGGAAATAATGAACGTATTCGAAAATAAACGCAAACAACTAACTAAAAATAAAATGAAAAAAATATTTTCTGGGTGTCGAGTTAGGTTTTCAGTTATTTAATTAGCACCTGACCAAAAGTTGTATTTTAACATTTTATTGAGGTATTAGCTTAAGTATTAATTTCCGATTCTTGAAAGAGGATTGAAGCTGAACCACAATAAAAAAATAGTATTTGAAAGTATTATACCTGATACCGGGTCGTACGCGTTTGAAATTATAATAATTAAAGCTTTCCATTTTTAAACATTTACTTATCAATAATTGATGGCGTAGATCCATTATAGTGTGTTACT
The DNA here is from genome assembly GCF_025370935.1 of Choristoneura fumiferana. NCBI lineage: Eukaryota > Metazoa > Arthropoda > Insecta > Lepidoptera > Tortricidae > Choristoneura > Choristoneura fumiferana. The sequence goes on from NC_133501.1 coordinate 1,438,461, forward strand.
GACCATTATAATAAGATTACAGTCATATTATATTGAACTTTCACACTTATCTCACATGAGTAAACAAAACTATCAAGGCATAATTAAATGTTTTGTTCATAGGTAATAATAAAATAATTACTATTCATAACAAAGTGATACCTACAGGATCATAAATAAAGATAAATATTTTGTTTTATATAATACAGTGTGCAAGAAAATCAGATGCGGATATTTTGAGGATCGATTATTTGTATCGTCGTTAATTGGTTTCAATAAAATTTTAAAAATACAGTTAACGTTAAGCGAGGATGATTATTTTTGGACGGAATGGTATTTTTGTATGAAACAAAAAAAATATTACCACACAATATTTACATAATTTATGTGTATAATTGATTCTTAGGTTATTAATTACATATCCATAAAATATCCGCACCTTATATTATTAGCTATATTATATATATATATATATATATATATATATATATATTATATATTATATACATACACACACAGACTTACAGATATATATATATATCTGTAAGACGGGGAAGCGGCGAGGGACGATGAGAGTGATACACGATTGTTTCGTTGCGGACAATTTAATGGGATAGAACTGATACAGTTATAAACTGATACCGTACTTGCTTCAGAACAGTGTTGTCACAATCTACTACCTTTTTGGTAGATCTACCTATTTCGCCTCCGTTCTACCTATCTACCACCCTTGGCCTCAAATCTACCTATTTTTCAAAATATTACGATTGTAAACAATTTACCACGCGTGCAATGAAATGTTACTTACTTACTATCGAATTTAGTCTATCTTGTAACTTCAGCACTTAAAACGGAACGCGTTAATCAAGTGGAGATCCTAACTCTGAACATTTGAGATTATTTAATAAGGATATGGGTAAGATGTTTTTCCAATATTGCACGTGACATCACTGCTCCAGAATATCCCAACTGAGGTAGGAGTATCCTAGTGACAAGGATAGCACTATATAACACTAGACACTAGACACTAAAACGACTCAATCGTGGTGAGAGCGTATAGCCTACTTATGTGTTAGTCCTCAAGCGAAAGAATTAACTCCGGCCGGGCTGTGTTGAAGTCATTATTCGGTTTCGACCAACGATAACGCGATCTTATTTGCCTGGTGGTGCCATCTGTTGACCGCCCGCGCAGGTTGGACCTTGGCCGTTCCGTGCGGCGCAGTACTGCTAGCGCCGTCTAGCGGCTTATGGTGTTACATAGCATAATTGTTTGAGTATATAACCCGGTCTACACGTAACTATCAAATTTATTTTAATAACTGGTTTAACCACCATGATTGTCGATAACTGCTTGCAAAGAGAATCGCATCGATGCAACTAGATTTTCACACATAATAGAGCCGCGAATACTGTCCCATATTTTTACACTGTGGGCTTCTAACGTTTTCGGAGTTCGCTCATTTTGGTTAACCCAACGTTGACATGGTTATAACGCCCATAAATTTTCAATGGGATTTAAATCCGGTGATCTGGCAGGCCAAGGAACGACTTTAATATTATTTTTCAGTTGATCAAACCAGTCTTGCACAATACGCGACCGGTGTGTTGGGCAGTTATCTTACACGAACGTTATGCACGGCACTTGTTCTTTTGGATAGACAATTCTAACAGTGGGCAACATGGTCTCCTGTAGCAAACTGGCATATTAGCACCGTTCGATCGACTGGGTATTCTGACAAGTTCTCCCGGGTCAGCAGCACACATTCAGTATTCCCTGATCATAGATTGGCGCTGCGGTGTATCTATGAGTCGTGGTCTACCCGATCTTTGACGATGCAGCAAAGACCCGTCGTCTTGATATCGTCGTATCCATAATATAACTGTTTTTCTCTGTAACAGTATAAATAAACATAAAATAATATAACGTAGATATAATTTATATGAAAAAGTGGTAGGGTGAACGTAAACAAAAAAAACTCACATTAACTCCAGTTTCTCTAGAAATTTCCGACATATTTTTTCCTTCTTCAACAATATTCTTTATTGCACACATTAAATCAGTACAAAAAATTTACGTTGACACAAATTCCCTGAGCCTGAATGTCCGAATCATTCCTACTGCCTATTATTACGAAAGGGTACTTTGATCTGATTTAATATGCGTAAACGATTTCGCAGCCAATAAGGGAAACATTTTATTTTCAATCCATTTTACTCAGCGTCACACGGGGGCTTACGGGAAACCGATGTAAAGAGCGCCAAACATCACTTTAAACTGTAAAAGTTTAGGTGGAAAAATCAGAACAGAACAATTGGGTATTTTCTTGGGTAAAAAATATTATTCAATTTAGTCTGTCAGTTTATTAGAAAATATTGGAAATAAAAATTACACAGATGAAGCGCGTCAAAGTTCTGGAGTGGCGGCCCGTGGCGTCACGCCGTGTTTAATACTAAATGAAATTATGTGGAATAGTAGTAGAAGTAATATGTGTATTAATAGTACATTGTGTCTTAAGGGCGGTAAATAAGGAATTACGAACGAGATTCTATTAAAAGCCCGAAGTCGAACACTGAGGACTTTAATGAGTCGATGTTCGTAATTCTAGTACCGGCCGTGCGACATACAATGATTTTCATCACATTTTGCGAGTAAAATTGTATATTTGTAAAAATACTTTTTCAAAAATTGCCGATACCTTGGCAGCATGTGCCCGACCAGCACGCCAGCACGAGCAGCACGCCATGCAGTACTCGTATCAAACTCATTGACCGACCTTGGGCTTCATGACAAGAAAATTAGTACGGGCAATGACTCATTTACCGACCACGGGTTTCATGACAAGCACGTTAAGGTCGAGGGCTTTATTTAGGGGGTTGCAGCCAGGTAGCCTGCATGTTACGACACTGTTTACGAGCAAGTGTGATAAAAAGATAATATACCTCTGTTGAAAGTCGCTATGCGTCCGGTTGTAATCGTCGCATTAAACTGCAGGCGCTGGCGACGCGCCGCTGTATCACGCGGCACGTGCGGCGCGCGCACCACGGCGTCAAGGAGGGACCGAGAGACAAGATCTGCCAGCAGTGCGGGAAGGCTTTCCGGGTGAGTTGGGCTTTTGACGGCCATTTAGAAAGAAATTATTCACAATAATACAAGACGCAACAAACACCCGCGTGCTTACGATAACTACGTCTAAAGCCGGGGTTATATTAGTGCAATCGGTTACATACATTTCGTATGAACGTGGTTACATTAGCACAGCCCCGCGTGTCGCCGAGCGACCTGACGCCACGCAGACCGCTCGATTCCGACCGGCGTGGGCTAGGTGAAGTGACGCGTTGGCTCGCTCCGCGCTAGTATAATCACCACGTGGCTACGCGCATTACGCGCGACACGATACTGTAGTATAATCACAGCCCGTTGAGTCAGGCAGCGTTGCGACACGCGGCGTGGCTCTAATATAACCCCGGCTTAAGAAACAATAATTAATAATCTATTATTTGTGTCTAAATTTGATGATAATTATGTAGAAACAAGCATTAGCATTTTTTTTCTTTCATTATTTTTTCTAGTCGTCATTTATTTGCAGATTTGTCGGTAAATCTTGACATCAGATTAAGGAGTTGTGTCAGGTTTGCGTTAAAATTGTAGTGTTTAATTTTTAACATACGCGTATTTTCTAAGTGGCTCTGTATGAAAGTAGTGGTCGCACCTGTCAGCGTGATGAAATAGGGCCCTGATTCAATAAATTAAACTGATTTCAGGACAAGAAAGGTCTCCGCGAACACGAATTCATCCATACCGGCGAGCGCCCTCTATCGTGTGAAGTGTGCGGCTGCACGTTCCGACAGAGCGCGTCTCTGTACACCCACAAGAAGCGCGTGCACAAAATATACCCGCCGCGGCGAGAGGTCGCTGTTGTAGGTGATACGCCGCAAGAGGGCAGTAAATCAGGGACCGTGGCGCCATCTAGTGCCGATTAGAAAATGTTTCGACGGTCTAGTTCACTATGGTAACTTTTTATAGCGCGTATTTGCATAGTACTCGTAGTAATATAGCAGACGCGAAGAGATGCGGTTGTAACGCGTATTCCAAGAGAGCGGCAAGTAAAGCGATGAATTTAGCGCCATCTAGTATCGAATAGATGAACTATTACGACGAAGATCGAGCGCATAGCAACTTCATTTTGTCAGTTACCCGCAGAAGAGAGAACTTACGGTGTTACGATGGTAAGAAGGAAATGCAAGGCTACTAATAATACATTTAGTGCAGAGTGCGTGAACTGTTATGAATTATGATGATTAACGTGTGTTAAATCGCGTGCGTAAGCCGATATGAATGACCGTGATGAAGAGAAGTCAAATAAGGCTGAGATTACAGCGCCATCTAGTGTTGAATGGATGAAATTTTTCGACAAATAACTAGCACTTCTGACCGCGCGGGTATACACGAGTTACACAATGCGTTTGAATTTCTAAAAATTTAAATAATTTGTATTTTAAAAGCCGATGACATACCTGAATAATTTAAATAAATATCAATTTTGTCTAAATGCAAAATAAAATACTAACTTGCTGCTATGGACTTTCCGCTTGCAAAGACGCGCACGCAGCAAATTATCGATGTGTACAAGTACCTAAGGTTCATGCTTATAAGATGTATTAGTGTGCGTGAGTGACAGTACCAACAGCGACTAAAGACGCGTTCATGTTAAGCCAAAGATGCATTTCATTACTTTGAAAAAAATCTCGTATCTCAACTATGGTCAACAAAATTCACCCTTAAAGTAATGTTCATAAACTTCATTAAGAAAAATTATTGATTTTGAGGTAAGTACGAGCTTTTTCAAAAGTAGTGACGATTTGTAGATGCTTAGAATTACATTAATAAAATGTTATTGGGCGCGCCTTCGTGAGTAACAGATTAGTGAAATGAAATGAAAATAATACAAGACAAAATAATTTAAACATTTTTTATTAAAGTTACACGTCTTAGCTTCGTTGAGCGCGCGAACGCCTGCCCCCTTCCCTCGCGTCAGCAAGCGCCCTTATGAAGCTTAGTTTAGTTTCGCGGCGCGTCCACTCTACGCCTGGTGTTGTTGGGGCCCCCAGTCGCAGTGTCAGCGAGCGCCCTTATGCAGCTTGACGTGGTTGTGTAAGGCGGCGGAGTGCGCGAACGAAGCGGCGCAGTGCGCGCAGTGCAGCGGCCGCGCGCCGGTGTGCGTGCGGATGTGCGCGCGCAGTATCGCCAGCGTCTGACAACACAACAACACGAATCATCCTACTAATATTATAAATGTGAAAGTTTGTGAGTGAGTGAGTGAGTGAGTGAGTATGTTTGTTACTTCTTCACGCTGAAACGGCTGGACAGATTAAGATGAAATTTGGCAAAAAGTTATTTTATAACCTGGATTAAAACATAGGATACTTTTTATCCCGATATTGCCACGGGATAGGGATAAAATCTCTAATTAACAACCGCTGGGCTTAGAGTCATGAAATTTGGTATGTAGGTAGCTGGACGTCTGGAATAATACATAGGCTACTTTTTATCCCGATGTTCTCACGGGATAGGGATAAAATCTTGAATTAATAACCGCTGAGCTTAGCGTCATGAAATTTGGTATGTAAATAGCTGAACATCTGGAATAACAGATAGGCTACTTTTTATCCCGATATTCCCACGGGATAGGGATAAAATCTCGAAATAACAACCGCTGGGTGTAGAGTCATGAAATTTGGCATGGGTGTTTTAGTTTAACGTCAGTGAATTCCCACGAGAATTCCCGGAATAAAATCCCGGAATTTCAATTAACTTGCTGTATCTAATGATTTACGCGTGCGAAGCCGCGGGTAAATTCTAGTTCATTATAATTTCGGCCTATACAGGGTGCAACATTCAGTTCGTTCGCGAGCATAACTATCGATGTATATGTTATGGACCAAGTGATTAATAAGGGCATTATTTATAAGGCCTGAGCTATATAGGGCAAAGTGATAATTATTGTCTAAACTTCATTATTTATCACATTGCCCGGTCGTTATGAATGTTGCTACATGATCGTTGGGCAATTTTATCAAAACTGATTTTTGGCCAACTGAAGTTTGATTCAATCAAACGGAAAATTAGGTGCAGCTGCGACCAAAGCAAGCCAACATTGAATGCGACTATCAAAGATAACTTACTTTACAGATTTTTAAACATATTTAATTATATTAGAAATGGAACGAACAGCGCCAAGTACCCGTTAAAAATCGAGTCAGGAAACCCACTCATTTTCCTACTTGCCTCCGATACGTGTCGGGCCATTTAGAGAGATGGAGAGCCTGCCACCGAGATTTACGGGCAATTTTAGACCTTACGGCGATAGCGTTAATATTATGAAGCAGTCGATTATCCTATGGACGCTTAAGTTTTTACTTTACTGCAAATTGGATGCATTCGCACGTTGGATGCATTAAACGCAAGTAAACGGCATCTTTTATGCGGTGGCTTATTGCTGTAGTGGCTGCGAGTGCGAAAAGTCGGCTATTGCCGCGTTAATATTATAGTCGTATACCATCCGCTTTTAGTACACGGAATTAGACACATAAACGAATTCCTGCCTCATCATATTTCATGCCGCTTTGTTGTTCATGTTAAATTAAGAACACAGAGAACTTGGCGCTCGTTGGGTTTATCCTTCCTACTAATATTATAAATGTGAAAGTTTGTGAGTGAGTGAGTGAGTGAGTATGTTTGTTACTTCTTCACGTTGAACGATGTAATTTTAGGGAATTCCCAGCAGAATTTAATAAAATCCCGGAATTTCAATTCAACTGCTGTATCTAATGATTTACGCGTGCGAAGCCGCGGGTAAACGCTAGTGTTAAATATATGGAACCTACTTTGCTGTGTACTTATAATATTGATAAATGATGTTACCACATTATTTTTAAGACATGTTATGTACAGTCGAGTTCATAAACTTGTGAGCAAAAATTTGATCAATAATATCTGAACACGCTTGGTTTCGTTCATAGGTAAATGCATCTATAAAACGAAGAAATTTTATGTCAAAAATATAAATAATAGTAATAAAGCACATCATTTTATTACTCTGCCCAATAGGTGATAGACATTATGTATAATGTCCGGGTAATTTAACCTTTTAACCGCCACGGTCGGCCACAGCCGACAAAAAAAAAATCTGAAAATCGTTCCATATGCGCCACGAAATGCCGACATGGCCACTGCAGGTGGTAGGACCTCGTGCAAGGTCCGCCCGGATTGCTGCCACCATCTTGCTCGCTAATCCTGCCGTGAAGCAGCAGTGCTTGCACTGTTGTGTTTCGGCGTGGAGAGTAAGACAGCCGGTGAAATTACTGGCACTTGAGGTATCCCATCTTAGGCCTCTAGGTTGGCAACGCATCTGCAATCCCCCTGGTATTGCAGGTGTCTATGGGCGGTGGTGATCTCTTACCATCAGGAGACCCACTTGCTCGTTTGCCATCCAGTCAAATAAAAAAAAAATGGCACTTTTTCCAGCTGTCGTGTTTTACCGACCGTGGCGGTCAAGGGATTTGAATAGTTATTATCAAATTGCCATTTCATCCTGGTCATTATAAAAATTATCATATTAAAATTAGCGATTTATCACTTGGTCCACAACATATATATCATGTTATTTTGTTAGTAATAAACAGTGATCGTACTTTTTCTAGAATTTTAGGTGCGATGACGTCAAGTGACACACGACAGCTACCTAGGGTTGTCGACGTGTATAATGTGATTGACGTTTAAAATTATTTAATATTATGTTGTCATTCAAAATGAAGCACATTTTTTTTTACTTAATCAGTTATTATACCTAATTGTGTAAGTATAACATTTATTATTGTAACCCAGTCTCTCCATTGTGTTTAATCAGTTAATAATTATTGCTTATTTTCACACACAAAATCAACGCAACTGTTCTTAGCACTTGACGTGACGTCAGTGAAGAAACAAAATGACTTCTATATTCATGCACTGCCATTACCTACGCATTATACTATCTATGCTAATATGTAGTTAGTATATCAATTCCAAATCATAAATATGAACTATAACCTGACATAGGAATTATTGCAACTGTGTTACATTTTCTTATAGTAAATTAACCCTTCATGTCATTATGCATATTGGGTTGGGCTTTACATGTTCTAAGAATATTTTCTGTATTCCCGATTTGTTTAATACGCTATTTTATTTTTCATTTTATTTGATTCTTGGTTCAAACAATTTAATATTGGGCACTGACAACCCTAGCACTGCACCGAAAATGCTAGAGAAAGTACGATCACTGGCAATAAACATGTCACGATCCGTCATGGTGACAAACTTGAAAGAGATGTGACGCACCGTGAACCCGCGTCCGCAGTAGTCGCATATCTTGTCGCGCGGCGGCCTCTTCTTCTCGTGCACGTAGCTCAGGTGCCGCTTCAGACCCACGCTGTTCTTGAACACCTGTGCCCAACGTGTTAGCCGCATTACATTCACATTTATCTCTCGTGTTATGTCGTGACGCAGCATTTTATATGGTTGCGTTCACATTTATCTGATGCAGTGTGTTGTGACGGCGAGGTAGACCGAAAAGGAGATGGCGGGACGATTTAGACGCGTATGCAAGGGATTGGCCTGACATTGCGCTGAACCGGGAGGTGTGGAGATCAAGAGGAGAGGCCTTTGCCCAGCAGTGGGACACTATTGTAGGCTAGTTAAAAAAAAAAAAAAAGTGTGTTGTGACGGCTTGCGTTGTGCCGCATCGAAGCTGTAGAGAGAGACACAACGCGACAGATAAATGTGAATGCTGCTTTAGGCTCTTATACAGATGTGCATGTTGCAGAAAATTTTGGAAAAGTTCTCGGAAATTTCTGGAAATTTTCACAAGAAATATAGGAAATTTAGATTTAAGAAACGTGAAGTCTCAATCCCCATACAAATTTCGAGAAGTTTCCGAAGTTTTCCTATGTGAAAAGTTCTGCAATTTTGGAAAGTTTCCTTTGGCACATCAGTAGGCTCTTATCACACTTACAAGTAGCGAGCGTACTTTGTATGAAGGCGATCACGCAACGAGTTCGCCGCGACTGATATGTGTATATAGGTCCCGCCGGAAGACCAGCGCTGACTCCATCCCAGGAGTCCGCATTTATGCTGAGGCGGGACCTTTTCACTCACACATATAAAATTATATATTATTATATATTTCATTTCATAATTTTGAACATGAAACTACCGTGAGACTCACTCATATTAAACATGTCGAGCTAAACTCGATTTAAGACGTGAGTTATCCGGGTCATTATATTTAATATTTCATTTCATATTTTGTATTTCAATTATTTTTGTAACTTTTGTTTTTAACTATTATGTGTGTGTTGAATAAACTTTTTTCATTTCATTTATAGAAAACACGCTCGCAACTCGCAAGGGTAATAAGGCCCAAAGGTGCAGATAAACTCGAGCATACACTTGTCGCAACGATAACGCCGCGAGCGCGCAGCGAATTAGCAAATTAACGCCATATTGTATACTCTCGAACACTAATAATAGGACGCCTTCGGCGCTATGCGCAGCTAACTCACTGCGCGTTCGCAGCGATATCGTTGCGCACCGGCGAAGAAAGCGTTAGGACCTTATCACACTTACGATTCCGCTTCGCTTTCAACTCGCCCGCAAATCGCCAGTGTGATAAGGCCCTTAGTGAAGGAGTTAAGCCAGGGATACACTAGATGACAAATGTCTCACGACATGAGCCGGCGACATGTCCAGCGAAGCCGGTCGGTTTCGCCTGACATATCTGGCGACACCCGACGTCGTTAGTTACACGTGTCGCAGGACATTTGGCCTCTAGTGTATCCCTGGCTTTATGATACAAGGGCGGATCCAGCTAAGCCACACAGGGAGTCACTGTCAAGTTGCCCC